>NC_090657.1:78104793-78404793 GCF_040937935.1 Hyperolius riggenbachi | reverse complement strand
TTATCTAAATAAAGGACAGGGGGCTCCATCCAATATTTTGATGGACAGGCCCGTTATCTGTAGCTTACACCGCTGCTAAGTTCATGGACATTTGGTCCCACCCATGATCACGCCCACTCACCTCATGGCCACGCCCATTTTTGTTGCGCGCCCACAGGTGCCCCCGATCTCCAAGGACCCTAGAAACGCCCCTGTCTCTACGTGATAACTGTCCATTACAGCCAGCTCCTTTCCTCTTTGGTTTCAGTTTGTGAGATAGTGACTGTCAATGGACAAATGTAGTTTGAGATTTTAATTAAAGGAAACATGCAGGTTTTTTTTAATAACAAAAAATAATTTCCAAAAGTAAACTTTGATACTTGGCCTCATCTGCTAGTTTGGCTAGCAAGCTGGATTTGCTGCAGTAAAATAAAGATAAGATGGTGAACAATAGGGTCTACAAGATACCCACTGCAAGCCGAAATCGGTGGAAATTGATGGTTTTGCAATCTATATCCGCGATGTGATGTAAAGGACAGCAGAAGACTGCCAAACGATCGTTAACCGATAGAATTGTTAAACATTAAAGGATGCAGGGGAGGGTGCCGTAGACATCATGGATAAAAGCTGTAGGAAGGTTTTGGAGATCCTTATAGTATAGTAGTACACAAGAATAGCTGGGTGAAAATAGAGACCGGGAGCCCAGTAGTGGAGTATTGTTAATAAGTGGAGGATCGTAAGTATATACAGCTATACTCACAAACGTGGGTTGCAGTTCCCTGCAACTACCGTATAACTGCAACCACCGTATAAGCCAGTGGTAAATTAATTGTCACCGCTCAGTTTTCTAGGTCCTGCTGGAAGCTGGATGTTCGCTCTCCTGGGTTTGTAGTTTTTAGGGAAAAAACTATTACCTTCAAAGGAGGTTTAGCTAAATACACATAAGGATGGGGGTACCCAAGTACAGAAATAAATATAAACTCCTAATACTTAAATTAAAAGGAGGGGTAATTTCTTACCTTTCCTGAAGACAAAAACACCAGTAGTACTGGAAAAGTAGTTATTCAAAAAACAAAAATAGTCAACTCGTTTCACAGGTACTAGCCCACTTCCTCAGGTCCATACACAGTGCCTTGCAGCAAGGTGAACCGAGTATCAGCACCTCTGAACTGATCAGAACTGATTAGCACTGCAGGATATCTGCAGATATTTTTTGTTCAGTTTGTGTTTATATATTCTGGCGTAGGGATCACTATAGCAGCCATAGCAATGCTATGGAGCCCGATCCCTTCGCCTCAATTGGGGGTCCCGCCTGTCCTGCAGCCTATTTTTGTTTAGTGCGTTTTTTTTTTTTATCATGGGCCCAGGGCCCATTTAGGATTGCCAGAGTGACCCTTGCCCGCCCCCCATTGTAGCATTGCAAAGAGACTGGCAGGTGGAACACGACTATTTTGCACCTTCCGCCTCTCTGTGTATCCCTCCGACTGCCGACACTAACCTCATAGTTCCGGCCTGGCCCGGAACACAGAAGAGCAGCGCTGGCTATGGCCCCGCCCCTCCCGGCGTGTAGCTCCGCCCCTCCCACACAGCTATGGGTGTAGCTCCGCCCCCTCCCCGCCTGTCTGCCCGGTCAGCATCGGAAGACAGCATGAAAGGAAGTGGCACTGGCACTGTCAGCAGCTGGGCCATGGTGAGACTGTGTGTGCGCGTTCTGTAACCTGTGTGGTGTGCGGTGCGTGCGCGTTCTGTAACTTTGCGTGTGTGGTGTGTGTGTGCGTTCAATAACTTGTGTGGTGTGCGGTGCATGCGTTCTGTAACTTGTGTGGTGTGCGGTGCGTGTGCGTTCTGTAACTGTGTGTGTGTGGTGTGTGTGCATGCGTTCTGTAACGTGTGTGTGTGTGTGTGCGCGCGTGTGTGCGTTCTGTAACTTGTGTGGTGTGCGGTGCGTGCGCGCGGACGCGTTCTGTAACTTGTGTGTGTGTGCGCGTTCTGTAACTTGTGCGGTGCGTGCGTGTGTGTTCCGTAACTTGTGTCGTGTGAGGTGCGTGCGCGTGCATGCGTGCGCGTTCTGTAACTTGGTGTGTGTGTGTGTGTGTGTGCATGCGTGCGTGCGTTCTGTAACGTGTGTGTGTGTGGTGTGTGTGTGTGCGTGCGTTATATAACTTGGTGTGTGTGCATGCGTGTGTGCGTTCTGTAACTTGTGTGTGTGGTGTGTGTGTGTGTGCGGTGCGTGCGTTCTGTAACTTGTGTGGTGTGCGGTGCGTGCGCGTTCTGTAACTTGTGTGTGGTGTGTGCGCGCGCGTTCTGTAACTTGTGTGGTGTGTGTGTGTGCGTACTCCGTAACTTGTGTGGTGTGCGGTGCATGCGCGTGCACGTTCCTCTAACTTGTGTGTGTGCGCGCACGTTCTGTAACTTGTGTGTGGTGTGTGTGTGCACGCGCGTTCTGTAACTTGTGTGGTGTGCGGTGCGTGTGTGTGCGTGCGCGTTCTGTAACTTGTGTGGTGTGCGTGCACGTGCATGCGTGCGCGTACTGTAATGTGTGTGTGTATGCGTGCGTGCGTTCTTTAACTTGCGTGCGTGTGTGTGTGTGTGTGGTGTGCGTACGTGTGTGGTGTGTGTGTGTGGTGTGTAACTTGGTGTGTGTGTGTGCATGCGTGCGTTCTGTAACTTGGTGTGTGTGTGTGTATGCGTGCGTTCTGTAACTTGTGTGTGTGCGCGCGTGCGTGCTGTAACTTGTGTGCGTGCTGTAACTTGTGTGTGTGCGCGTGCGTGCTGTAACTTGTGTGTGTGCGCGTGCGTGCTGTAACTTGTGTGTGTGTGTGTGTGCGTTCTGTAACTTGGTGTGTATGTGTGTGTGCGTTCTGTAACTTGGTGTGTGTGTGTGTGCGTGCGCGCGTGTTCTGTAACTTGGTGTGTGTGTGTGCGTTCTGTAACTTGGTGTGTGTGCGTTCTGTAACTTGGTGTGCGTTCTGTAACTTGTGTGTGTGTTTTGTAACCTACTGTGTGTGTGTGCATGCGTGCGTTCTGTAACTTGGGGTGTGTGTGTGTGTGTGTGTGTGTGTGTGTGTGTGTGTGTGTGTGTGTGTGTGTGTGTGTGTGTGCGTGTGTGTGCGTTCTGTAACTTGGTGTGTGTGTTTTGTAACCTACTGTGTGTGTGTGTGTGTGTGTGTGTGTGTGTGTGTGTGTGTGTGTGTGTGTGTGTGTGTGTGTGTGTGTGTGTGTGTGCGTTCTGTAACTTGGTGTGTGTGTTTTGTAACCTACTGTGTGTGTGTGTGTGTGTGTGTGTGTGTGTGTGTGTGTGTGTGTGTGTGTGTGTGTGTGTGCGTGTGTGTGCATTCTGTAACTTGGTGTGTGTGCGTTCTGTAACTTGGTGTGCGTTCTGTAACTTGTGTGTGCGCGCGTTCTGTAACTTGTGTGGTGTGCGGTGCGTGTGTGTGCGTGCGTGTGCGTTCTGTAACTTGTGTGGTGTGCGTGCACGTGCATGCGTGCATGCGTGCGCGTACTGTAATGTGTGTGTGTATGCGTGCGTGCGTTCTTTAACTTGCGTGCGTGTGTGTGTGTGTGGTGTGTGTACGTGTGTGGTGTGTGTGTGGTGTGTAACTTGGTGTGTGTGTGTGCATGCGTGCGTTCTGTAACTTGGTGTGTGTGTGTGTATGCGTGCGTTCTGTAACTTGTGTGTGTGCGCGCGTGCGTGCTGTAACTTGTGTGCGTGCTGTAACTTGTGTGTGTGCGCGTGCGTGCTGTAACTTGTGTGTGTGCGCGTGCGTGCTGTAACTTGTGTGTGTGTGTGTGTGCGTTCTGTAACTTGGTGTGTATGTGTGTGTGCGTTCTGTAACTTGGTGTGTGTGTGTGTGCGTGCGCGCGTGTTCTGTAACTTGGTGTGTGTGTGTGCGTTCTGTAACTTGGTGTGTGTGTGCGTTCTGTAACTTGGTGTGCGTTCTGTAACTTGTGTGTGCGTGCGTTCTGTAACTTGTGTGTGTGTTTTGTAACCTACTGTGTGTGTGTGCATGCGTGCGTTCTGTAACTTGGGGTGTGTGTGTGTGTGTGTGTGTGTGTGTGCGTTCTGTAACTTGGTGTGTTTTGTAACCTACTGTGTGTGTGTGTGTGTGTGTGTGTGTGTGTGTGTGTGTGTGTGTGTGTGTGTGTGTGCATTCTGTAACTTGGTGTGTGTGCGTTCTGTAAGTTGGTGTGCGTTCTGTAACTTGTGTGTGCGTGCGTTCTGTAACTTGTGTGTGTGTGTGTTTTGTAACCTACTGTGTGTGTGTGCATGCGTGCGTTCTGTAACTTGGTGTGTGTGTGTTCTGTAACTTGGTGAGTGTATTTTGTAACCAACTGTGTGTGTGTGAGTGTGCGCGCGTTCTGTAACTTGGTGTGTGTGTTTTGTAACCTCATGTGGGACTGGTTAGCTGCTGACCTTTTGCTGTTATGGTAACTACCGTATGTTGACACAAGCTACCATACTTTCCCTTTGCGTGGATGTACTGTTGTAAAAAAAAATGGCTGAAAAATAGCGTTTAAAAAAAAGTTGTGATCATCATGATCTTCACAACCATAACTAGTGTAGCCATAAAAACGCTTGATCTGGAGGATGGAAACCTGTATCAAATGTGGGAAAGTTAGTAGTTGGGGGCCCCTCACTGCTTTGGGCCCCCCTTTGACCACCGGGGAAGCTCCCTTATAGTTATGCCCCTATGTACACTGTCGGAAGCCTTGTCAGGCTTGTCTGGTCGATAACCACAATTCAGACTTTATGCCCATATGACTGACCCAGAGCCCAGCCCGTAACACCTGCGCAAACACCTGCCTAACATAGAATTACAATTCACCCTGCAGGTAGATGTAGCATAGAGTCTGGCAGATAGCTAATACACCAGACAGAACCTGATAATTGTAGGCAATGCAATATGGGCACAGTGATATAGATATACAATATAATCACCTGAGGCCTAGTGGATGAGGCTATCCAGATGAGTGGATCAAGTGACAGAAGTGCTAGGAGTTCCTGGTGACAGCGAGGCAGTCCCAATAGGAACTTTCCAGAGGTACCATAGTCAAGGCAAGCCGAAGTCAGTCCAGGCAGAGTTCATGCAAATCCGTGTCCAAGCAAAGGTCGATCCAGGCGGCAAGGTAAAGCGTAGTCGAGGTACAAGGCAAGGTTGGCAACAGGTATCAAGCAGAGATTAAGCATGGTCAAGATCCAAGGCAGTAGTCGGCAACAGGAATCAAGCAGAGGTTAAGTGTGGTCAAGATACAAGGCAATAGTCGGCAACAGGCATCCAATAGACAGTGAGCGCTACCCAGCAACAAGCCAAAGCTGATGCTATCACAGGTGATGACTGGGGGCGCTCACCAGGTAAATACTAGAACTGACCAATCAACAAAAGCAGAATTGAAAACAAACCAATAGCAATCCAGCGTGTCAGCTGATCCACATGAACGTCAGAGTTACTGCTTACATCTGCGGAGTGCATACTGGTAACGCGTCCTCCGCCTATCCAATGAGATCTGAGAAGCCCCCTGCTTTCCACTGATGTCAGCAGCTTGCCGAGACCCAGAAGTCAGAACTGCAGCCCGAGTCTCAGCATTCCGCTGCTGCCCAGGCACAGCGGGCCTTACAAGCCTTAAAAAAAAAAAAAAAAAAAGATATTTACCTAAGGAGAGGCCTTCCAGTTCTCCTCCCGGTCGCTGTGTTCTCCCACAAGCTCCCCTGTTAGCAAGCAACGAACATTCGGTCGTAGACTGCTCTCTTCCAGGTTGGGCTGGCTTCAGCAGTCTTCAGAAGCACTCGGGAACCGATCCAATATTAACCTATGGATCCGTTCACATCCGTCCATTCAAACGGATCCGTTCCGCATGACCCGCTGAACAAGTTTCCTGCAGCACCAATTTCTCCAGACCGCTGAGCGCAATGGAACAGAAACAGAAGCTGAAGCACTGCATTGGGGGCAATGAGAAAACAGAACGTTTCTTTACACTAGTGAAGACAAACGGACCGTTCTAAACAGAAAAATCCACTTTGGGGGTGGGGGTCTGGGGAGGATGTGGGGAAACACAGTGGAATGGAAACAGAGTGGCAATGGAGTGAAAATCCATTTGGATCCATTTGCCACTCTAACGCAAGTGTGAACCAGGCTTAACATTCAGTAAAATTACTTTATATGCTGCATACTGCATTTGCAACAATGGGAAGCTTGACAGAAGTTTTTCATGTTTATTAGAAAAAAAAACAAAAACTTGCATTATTTTTTATTGACAAGCATGTTAATGTTTATAGTGGGCAGTGGGCTGTGTTACAGTTTCAGTTATCTATTCTGGTGGGGTGTGTATTCTGTTTATCATGAAAAATAATGGGGAGAGTTATTGAAAATAATTAAAATATAAACTAGTTCTATGTTGTTCTCTGTTGGTTCCAATTTGAGCTAATGTAATTGCTGTAGTAATAGCAATTACAACACACTGCAACTAATTATAAACAATTTAAAAAATATGTATTTGCTTGACTTATTTGATGCCTATTGCAGGAAACACAATTAGGTTTTTTCATTCTCCTAGATTTTTCTTTCTTAATTTGATTTAAAAAAAAAAAATAAAGGTAGCCAGAGATACTGTACTGTAATAAAGATAACTTAAGCAATCAATGAATCTGAAAGTATATCTAGAGCAGTCTGTTTTTGATCAATCATTTTTATTGATTTTCTGAAGACAAGATCAAAAGATGAGACAACTTCAGATCAAAATATTATGGCATGGTAGATCACAGAAACAATTGATTTCCACACAAAACTGACCATCATTTATCATTCTACCCAACTGATTTCCTTCAGGACTTTCTACCAATCTGAACTTTTCGTGATTGCTCAAATGATCATATCTCCCTTTGTATGACCAGTAGAGATGTCGCGAACCTCCGAAAATTATGCTGGCCACAAAAGTGATGGAAAAGATGTTTCAAGGTGTCTAACACCTGGACGGGGGCATGGCGGAGTGGGATACATGCCAAAAGTCCCAGGGAAAAATCTGGATGTGACGCAAAGCAGCGTTTTAAGGGCAGAAATCACATTGAATGCTAAATTGCAGGCCTAACGTGCTTTAAAACATCTTGCATCTGTATACATCAATCAGAGAATGTAATTAGAGTACTGCTTCACACTGACACACCAAACTCACTGTGTAACGCACCGCAAACAGCTCTTTGTGTAGTGACGGCCATGCTGGACTACTGCGCAACATGGTGAGATTGCTCTTCCTCACTCAGTGATGTCAGGTAATGTGTGACTTCCTTCTCAACTTTCCATGGCATTGTTAAAAAGCTTACGTTTTGTTTTTAAATTACATTTTCTACTTGCTGTGTACTTGTTCAGTACCGCTACAATGAGAATCCTGTGGAGGCGGGCAAGTCTGCCATTGTGACCCCGGGTAATGGCCGGGGAATGAGGGGTTTTAATCCGGTGTGGAGCCTGAGCAACGGCTACCACTACACATCCAAGGAGGGCAGCGGGCAGGCATGCACGCCCGCCCGCCCCGAGGTAGTGACCAAAAATAACAATACAGGAGGCGGACTTTCGAGGCCCTGCTGTGTATTTGAAATGAATGTACTTTAAATCCTTGAACGAGAACCAGTTATGGCGGGCAAAGATGACACCACATTCCTTTCACGAGAATCATATGGAGGCGGGCAAGTCTGCCATTTGTGACCCCGGGTAATGGCCGGGGAATGAGGGATGGAATCCGGTGTGGAGCCTGAGAAACGGCTACCACTACACATCCAAGGAGGGCAGCAGGCTGGCATGCACGCCCTCCCCGAGGTAGTGACCAAAAATAACAATACAGGAGGCGGACTTTCGAGGCCCTGCTGTGTATTTGAAATGAATTAACTTTAAATCCTTTAACGGGAATCCGTTATGGAGGGCAAGTCTGCCATTGTCACCGCGGGGAATGAAGGTTGGATTCCGGCCCGAAGTGGGAGCCTGCTGAGACCCATGCTGTAGCTGCCCTGACCGTGCTTTGCAGACCAGGCATCTGTGGTCAGATGGACCCTTGAGCCAGCGGAAGACAAACCAAGTCGAAAGCATTTGCCAAGAATGTTTTACGGAGGGCAAGTTTTGTTGGCATTTTTGTAAATTGTTTGAAAATGTAGATGATTGTATTTTTAAATTGTTTGAAAGTTTAGATGGTTGTATTTTTAAATTGGTTGAAAGTTTAGACGGTTGTATTTTTAAATTGTTTAAGTGTAGCCATTCTTCCTCCCCCCAGCCAAGAACAATACCATGGGAACGTGGAGCAGCAGAAGCCCCCTGTGACGGCTGCCGCGGTTGTTCTCCGCGGCTTGTCTTTTGAGGGGTGCTGCTTTTCCTCAGGTGTTCTTGCCATAGCTGTTTGTGCCTTCTCTCCAGGTGCCTTCGTAAAGCACTTGTCCCTACGTGACAGTTGGCCTTGCCACGGCTCAATTTTTGCTGGCAGAGACACTAGATGGCTTTGCTCCGATCTGAGACACACACGTTAAAAAATTTCCAAACCGCTGAGCCCCCCTGGGCTGATGGCGCTACGGTGGCATCAGCAGCTGACGTTGAAGGACATGTTGGCTGTCTGGCCATAGCGGGCAATACATGGCGCCGGACACTGCCCCCAGCTGTTTCTGAGGACGAGCTCCCTCTTGTATTGCGTTCCGGAGTTGGAGCATGATCAACGGCTACCACCACACATCCAGGCAAGGAGGGAGGCAGGCAGGCATGCACGCCCGCCCCGAGGTAGTGACCAAAAATAACAATACAGGACTCAGGAGGACCTTTTGCGGCCCTAATTGAAATGAATTAACTTTAAATCCTTTAACGGGAAGCCGTTATGGAGGGCAAGTCTGCCATTGTCACAGCGGGGAATGAAGGTTGGATTGCGGCCCGAAGTGGGAGCCTGCTGAGACCCATGCTGTAGCTGCCCTGACCGTGCTTTGCAGACCAGGCATCTGTGGTCAGATGGACCCTTGAGCCAGCGGAAGACAAACCAAGTCGAAAGCATTTGCCAAGAATGTTTTACGGAGGGCAAGTTTTTTTGCCCTTTTTTTAAATTGTTTGAAGATGATAGATGGTTGTATTTTTAAATTGTTTGAAAGTTTAGATGGTTGTATTTTTAAATTGTTTGCAAGTTTAGATGGTTGTATTTTTAAATTGTTTAAAAGTGTATCCATGCAAGTGCAAGTTATGCACTGACTGCCAGGTATAATGTGCAGTCACAGATGCAGTGAAAGGTATGCAGTGACTGCAAACAGCCGTTTGTGTAGTGACGGCCGTGCTGGACTGGTGCGCACCATGACGAGAGTGCAGGTGATGGTGGCTTTTCAGCCCATATGCTCGCCCGGCTGATGTAGCTGAATGACAGAACAGTGACTGTCCAGCTGATCAAATTTGGTCTGATCACAATGAAGCAACGACCTTATTATCTTTTGTGTGCCACCCCCACCCGAGACACTCAAATAGCCGGCGGTCATTGCTTCATTGTGATGTGCAAGCCCCTTCACCGCGGCAAGGTAATGATCATGAAGGGGGATGGGCACATGTACACGCACCAGAAAAATTAGTGTAGCGGCCGCTGCTAGCAGCGGTCTTAAAAATTCAGGAATCCGCCTAGAGTCAGGTACTGAACACTGTCGTGACTTAGGCGACTTCTCTTCTCAGTAACTATGCCTCCAGCTGCACTGAAGGTCCTTTCTGACAGGACGCTTGCGGCAGGGCAAGAGAGAAGTTGTATGGCAAATTGGGACAGCTCTGGCCACAGGTCAAGCCTGCGCAACCAGTAGTCCAAGGGTTCATCGTCGCTTTTCGCAGAGTCTACATCCACACTCAAGGCCAGGTAGTCGGCTACCTGCCGGTCCAGGCGTTGGTGGAGGGTGGATCCGGAAGGACTATGGCGAGGAGTTGGACTAACGAACGTCCGCATGTCCGACATCACCCTGAGATCGCTGGAGCGTCCTGTTCTTGCCTGCGTGGACTTGGGAGGAGGAGGGTTACTGCCAGTGGTACCTTGATTGCGTTGTGCAGCCACATCACCCTTAAATGAATTGTAAAGCATCATCGACAGCTTGTTCTGAAAGTGCTGCATCCTTTCCGCCTTTTGTTGAGTTGGTAACAGGTCGGCCACTTTGTGCCTGTACCGAGGGTCTAGTAGCGTGGCCACCCAGTACAGGTCATTCGTCTTGAGTTTTTTGATATGGGGATCCCTCAATAGGCTGGACAACATGAAAGAGGACATCTGCACAAAGTTGGATGCAGACGTACTCTCCATCTCCTCTTGCTCTTCCTCAGTGACGGGACACAACTCCTCTTCCTCCCCCCAGCCACGAACAATACCACGGGAACGTGGAGCAGCAGAAGCCCCCTGTGATGGCTGCCGCGGTTGTTCTCCTTCCGCCGCCTCTTCCTCCTCCACAGAAACACTTTCCTCATCATCACCATCATCAGAGTCTGACTCCTCTCCTTCCCCACACGACTCCTCTTCTTCCTCCTCCTCCTCCCCCCTCTGTGCTGCCGTCGGTGTTGTGGAAACATCGGGTTCGTGTGTAAATGGCTCCCACGACTCCTGCTGCCCTAACTCTTCTTGTTCACGCTCCTCCACAGCTGTATCCACCACTCTACGCACGGCACGCTCCAGGAAGTAGGCGTAGGGGATCAAGTCGCTGATGGTGCCCTCATCGCGACTCACCAGTTTGGTCACCTCCTCAAAGGGCTCCATGACCCTGCATGCATTTCGCATCAGTGTCCAGTTGTTGGGCCACAACATCCCCATCCTCCCAAATTGTGTCCTTGTACTGTAATGATACAGGTACTTGGTGACGGCTTTCTCCTGGTCTAGCATGCGAGAGAACATCAGCAGGGTGGAATTCCAGCGAGTCGGGCTATCGCAAATCAGGTGTTTCACCGGCAAGTTGATTCTACGCTTAATCTCCGCAAAGCGTGCCATGGCCTTGTAAGAGCGCCTGAAATGCCCACACAACTTCCTGGCCTGCTTCAGGACGTCCTCTAAGCCTGGGTACTTGGACACAAATCTTTGCACGACCAGATTAAGCACATGTGCCATGCAGGGTATGTGTGTCAGCTTTCCCAAATTCAACGCAGCAATGAGATTGCTGCCGTTGTCACACACCACGTTGCCGATCTCAAGCTTGTGCGGGGTCAGCCATTGCTCCACCTGTTTGTTAAGAGCAGCCAGGAGAGCTGCTCCAGTGTGACTCTCCGCTTTCAGGCAAGACATGTCTAACACTGCATGACACCGTCGCACCTGGCATGCAGCATAGGCCCTGGGGTGCTGGGGCTGTGTAGCTGGAGAGGTGATGGCGGCACCAGCCAAGAAGGAGGAGGATGACGACAGCGAAGCGGTGATAGCAGGTGGAGAGGAGGTGGCTGGAGGCCTGCCTGCAAGCCGTGGAGGTGTGACAAGTCGGTCCTCTGCGCAGCCATGTACTCCCTGCTTGCTGCCATCGGTCACCAGGTTGACCCAATGGGCTGTGTATGCAATGTAGTTGCCCTGCCCGTGCTTGGCAGACCAGGCATCCGTGGTCAGGTGGACCCTTGACCCAACGCTGTGTGCCAGAGATGACACCACTTGCCTCTCAACTGCACGGAAGAGTTTGGGTATGGCCTTTTGTGAAAAATAATTGCGGCCTGGTATCTTCCACTGCGGTGTACCAATGGCCACAAACTTACGGAAAGCCTCCGAATCCACCAGCTTGTATGGTAATAGCTGGCGAGCTAATAGTTCCGCCACGCCAGCTGTCAGGCACCGGGCAAGAGGGTGACTGGCAGACATTTGCTTCTTCCGCTTAAATACTTCCTTCACGGACAGCTGGGTACTGCTGTGGGCAGAGGAGAAGGAACCGCTGAAGGGAAGAGGCGGTGTGGAGGAGGGTGGCTGTGAAGGTGCAAGGGAGAAAGTGGATGAAGACGATGCACCTGAAGGAGGAAGAGGAGAAGGAGGGTGGCTTGTCTTTTGAGGGGTGCTGCTTTTCCTCAGGTGTTCTTGCCATGGCTGTTTGTGCCTTTTCTCCAGGTGCCTTCGTAAAGCACTTGTCCCTACGTGAGAGTTGGCCTTTCCACGGCTCAATTTTTGCTGGCAGAGACAACAGATGGCTTTGCTCCGATCTGAGACACACACGTTAAAAAATTTCCAAACCGCTGAGCCCCCCTGGGGTGATGGCGCTACGGTGGCATCAGCAGCTGACGTTGAAGGGCATGTTGGCTGTCTGGCCATAGCTGGCGATACATGGCGCCGGACACTGCCCCCAGTTGTTTCTGAGGACGAGCTCCCTCTGCTTCTATCATGGAGTCATCTCCTCCTAGTCCTCTCTGACTCCTCCTCTGAACTGTCCCCCTGGTCATCTCCTCTACCGGGAACATATGTGGTATCCGTATAATCGTCATCATAATCCTCCTGGCCAGCTGCACTTTCCTCAGACACCTCCTCAACTGCACCAACTTCAGGTGTTTCATCAGCCCCCTCCACACACGTTACGTCCATACTATCGCCACCTAACTCAGACGTAGGAGGTGGTGTACCTGCGCCTTCTTGTTGTTGCAGTAGTGGCTGTGAATCGGTGATTTCACCACCACCACCACCAAATAACTCCTGCGAAGTGTCAAATGCAGCGGATGTGGTGCTTGTTGTAGCGCTGGTGGCTACGGGAGATGAGGTGTTCTGTGTTAAATACTCAATCACCTCCTCACGATTTTGGGAAGTGATGGCACGTGCCTTCTTCTGAGCACTGTATTTTGAGGCAGGTCCGCACGAAATCACAGCAACACCACCTCGCACAGACCTGCCGGTGCCTGGTGGCCTTCCTCTGGGTCTGCCTCTACCTCTTCCTCTACCTGGTTTGTCCATTTTGTCCATCTCGGGGGGATGCTAGGTATATGCAGTGAGCTGGGTTCACTGAACAGTAAAGGTACTAGGATGCAGTGAGGTGGGTTCACTGAACACAACAGGTAGTAGGATGCAGTGAGCTGGGTTCACTGAACAGTAAAGGTACTAGGATGCGGTGAGGTGGGTTCACTCAACACAACAGGTAGTAGGTATATGCAGTCAGCTGGGTTCACACAACACTACAGGTAGTTATGTGCAGTGATGAGGTGGGTTAAGTAAACACAACAGGTAGTAGTAGGATGCAGTGAGCTGGGTTCACTCAACACAACAGGTAGTAGGTATATGCAGTGAGCTGGGTTCACTCAACACTACAGGTAGTTATGTGCAGTGATGAGGTGGGTTAAGTAAACACAACAGGTATTAGGTGTATGCAGTGAGCTGGGTTCACTCAACACTACAGGTAGTTATGTGCAGTGATGAGGTGGGTTAAGTAAACACAACAGGTAGTAGTAGGATGCAGTGAGCTGGGTTCACTCAACACAACAGGTAGTAGTAGGTATATACAGTGAGCTGGGTTCACTCAACACTACAGGTAGTTATGTGCAGTGATGAGGTGGGTTAAGTAAACACAACAGGTAGTAGTAGGATGCAGTGAGCTGGGTTCACTCAACACAACAGGTATTAGGTGTATGCAGTGAGCTGGGTTCACTCAACACTACAGGTAGTTATGTGCAGTGATGAGGTGGGTTAAGTAAACACAACAGGTAGTAGTAGGATGCAGTGAGCTGGGTTCACTCAACACAACAGGTAGTAGTAGGTATATACAGTGAGCTGGGTTCACTCAACACTACAGGTAGTTATGTGCAGTGATGAGGTGGGTTAAGTAAACACAACAGGTAGTAGTAGGATGCAGTGAGCTGGGTTCACTCAACACAACAGGTATTAGGTGTATGCAGTGAGCTGGGTTCACTCAACACTACAGGTAGTTATGTGCAGTGATGAGGTGGGTTAAGTAAACACAACAGGTAGTAGGTATATGCAGTGAGCTGGGTTCACTCAACACTACAGGTAGTTATGTGCAGTGATGAGGTGGGTTAAGTAAACACAACAGGTACTGGGGGTATATGCAGTACTGGGTAGTACAATGTGCAGCTCCCTGTCACACACACAGGCAGTCAGTCACTGAATGTGCTGGGCTGCTGGCAGTGGCACACACACACTATCAATTAGCAAGGCTGTGCATGCAACAAAAGTGTCAGTTTGACACACAGTAAAAAAAAAGTACAGGATGAGCTCTGACAAAAGCTAGGGTGCTATAAAGCAATAACAATCAGCCAAGGAGCAAACTAAGCAGCCAAGAACCTAACTAATCTGTCCCTAGAAGAACAAGTCTGCAGCAGCTGTCCCTTTCCTCTCACTAGCAGGCACACGAGTGAGTGTAATGGCCGCCGGAGCCTGCCTTATATAAGGGGGGGGGGGGGGGGGCTCCAGGGCTTACTGTAGCCTGAATGGCTACAATGTGCCTGCTGACTGTGATGCAGAGGGTCAAAGTTGACCCTCATAGTGCATTATGGGGCGAATCGAACTTCCGTAAAAGTTCGCCTGGCGAAGGCGAAGGCGAACGCGAACCACCAATGTTCGCCTGGAACCGTTCGCCGGCGAACCGTTCGCTACACCTCTAATGACCAGCTTAGGGCCTGTACGCTTGCGTTGCGTTTTTAAAAACGCAAGGTCTTTTGAAAAAGAATGAAAATCGTGATGACTTGTACACATTGGTGCGATGCGTTTTTAGAAAAACGCAATCGCAGTGCCTGCTGCGCTTTTTTAAGCGCAGTGCATGAAAAACGCATTAAAAACGCATGCGCTTGCGTTTTTGCCTGCGTTTTTCAGAAGTCAGTATCCCAGAAGACTCTGCAATGTCCTGATTCCTGTTGAAATGTAAACTAGAAAAAAAACAAAGGATTTTTTAGCCAATCAGCAATTACAAGAAAAACGCAAACGCACAAAAAACGCAGGCAAAAGCGCATGCGTTTTTAAAACTACAGGCACTTTAAAAACGCATGCGCTTGAGTTTTTGCCTGCGTTTTTCAGTGTGTACAGCCCCTAAAAAGCAATGTAGATATGCAATAGATACAATCCACAGGCGATGCTCGTAAACGTAGAATATCGTGCAAAAGTTCATTTATTTCAGTAATACAACTGACACTGAAGCGAAAAAAAAAATATGATATAATGAATTGGTTGTGTACTATGAATAATTACTAGAAGATTAGCAAAGAAAATATTCTCATACTTTTATTTTCAGGTACATAGTGTTTTTTCTAACATTGCATTATTCTATAATATGTGCAGATTAGGGCCTGTACACACTGCTGCGCTTGCGTTGCGTTTTTAAAAACGCATGCGTTTTTAAAAACGCAAGGTCTTTTGAAAAAGAATGAAAATCGTGATGATTTGTACACACTGGTGCGATGCGTTTTTAGAAAAACGCAATTGCAGTGCCTGCTGCGCTTTTTTAAGTGCAGCACATGAAAAACGCATTAAAAACGCATGCGCTTGCGTTTTTGCCTGCGTTTTTCAGAAGTCAGTATCCCAGAAGACTCTGCAATCTCCTGATTCCTGTTGAAATGTAAACTAGAAAAAAAACAAAGGATTCTTTAGCCAATCAGCAATTACAAGAAAAACGCAAACGCACAAAAAACGCAGGCAAAAGCGCATGCGTTTTTAAAACTACAGGCACTTTAAAAACGCATGCGCTTGCGTTTTGCTTGCGTTTTTCAGTGTGTACAGGCCCTTACACAACACTCAGCATTCAAAATGAGTCTTTCAGAGCAGTCTGTGAAGTAATGAACTCTCCTCTGGCAGAGGAAAAGTAAACAGTTCAATTACAGTTGAGATAATAAAAGTCAGATAACAGCCCTCTCCACGACTAACTTATGCTGGGAATACACGATTCGTTTTTTCCTTCGTTTAAACCTTCGTTTCGATTGTGCCTTTTGTCCTTCTCGATCCCGAAATAATCGAACATACGGTTAATATCACCACCCACGGTTTCGTTTTTTTTTCCAATTCTGATGGTTTCGTTTTTCCAATGATCGAAGGCTGCAAAGAAACGAAACGAAAATCCCTTTTTACAGGGACGGACTAACATAAACGAATATATAATCGATCTGAACAGCCATCAAGCCTACCAATGGCTCGATTAGATGGATAAAGAGAGATAATATCAAACATGTTCGATCACTAGTCGTTCGTTTTTGGGGTCTATTAATCGAAACTATAATGAGATTATGACTATTTTCACATACGTTTTCAACACTCGATTCGTTTACCGAACGAAACGAAGGCTAAAACGAAGGCAAAAACGAAACGTGTATTCCCAGCATAAGTCGGAGAGCTTAAAGAGAATCTGTATTGTTAAAATCGCACAAAAGTAAACATACCAGTGCGTTAGGGGACATCTCCTATTACCCTCTGTCACAATTTCGCCACTCCCCGCCGCATTAAAAGTGGTTAAAAACAGTTTTAAAAAGTTTGTTTATAAACAAACAAAATGGCCACCAAAACAGGAAGTAGGTTGATGTACAGTATGTCCACACATAGAAAATACATTCATACACAAGCAGGCTGTATACACCCTTCCTTTTGAATCTCAAGAGATCATTGTGTGCTTCTTTCCCCCTGCATCTCTCATGCACTGAAGTTTCAGGCTGCTCTTTTCTTCCTGCAAACAGCTTTGCCCTTGTCTGAATTTCCTCAGTATGTGAAAGCCCAGCCAGCTCAGAGGACGATTTATCCAGCTTGTAAAAGATAAGAGAGAAGAGAGAAGCTGCCCTAATCTAAATAATACACAGGCAGTGTGCATAGAGGGGCCTGGAAGGGGGAGTTCATAGCAGAACCACAACACTGAAGAACTTGGCAGTCTTCCAGACACAGGCCGACAAGTCTGACAGGGGAAAGATACATTGATTTATTACAGAGACTGTGATAGCAGAAAGTGCTGCAGTAAGCAAGAACACATTAGAATAGCTTTTGGAACTTGCAGGATGATAAAAAACAGGATAGCTTTTTTTGCATAGAGATAACAACTGGAGTTTCTCAACTCTTCCTGTACTGGAAACAATTAGACTGATGTATCTGATCTTAATGTTTTATTTCTTAGCTGTACTACACATACAAATCATAATATCATAATTTTTTTTTCGCTTCAGTGTCTCTTTAAAAGGTGAAACGTATGCATGAAATAGACTCATTAAATACAAAGCGAGATTTATCAAGCCTTTATTTGTTATAATTTTGATGATTATGGCTCTCAGCTTATGAAAACCCCAAAATGTAAATCTTATGCCTAGCACACACCATACAATTTTCTGTTAGATTTTTCTGTTAGATTTTCTGTAGAGGCTGGTCATTATCTCTGGGGCATTGTCTTCTGGTTATCTCCTGCTGAGTAGAACAATGCCTAATTGCTAGGCAGATAGATGGTTAGATAGATCATTTCCAACATGTTGAAAATTATCTATCTGGCATGTAAATCTAATGCTGGGCATACACCGCCCAGAGTCTTCTTATCAATCGAGCCGCTGATGGCTCGATTGATAATTTCCAACATGTCCGATTACACGGGGGATCGATTCCCGGCTCAATTCCCACGGGCGGACAATAGGCAAAAACTATGTTGCCCGCGGGGACGAGCGGGGATCAATCCACGCGCACGCGCGGACGAGTGGAGACACGTCGGCATCGAGACGCTGGCTCGATACCGGCGCAAAAATGAGCCGTGTATGCCCAGCATAATGCTGGGAATACATGGCTCCATTCTGAGCCATTTAGATAGCTCGATAGATAATTTCCGACACATCCGATCTCCCGCCCGATTGTTTTGCCGCTAGATTCTGCATTGAGGACAATGGAAAAAGATAAGAAAAACGAGCGGACGATAAGAGAATCGCCTGCAGAATTGAGCGGGAATTGATCGAGCGGGAGAATCGAGCTGCAAAATCGAGCCGTGTATGCCCGGCATAACAGAAAATCTAACAGAACATTGTGTGTACCTAGCACCTGGTCAATGGGAGAGACTCAGTGAGGGAAGAAAAGGTGGATAAAGATTGCTAAAGTGGTGGAGCTTGCTCAAAAGTAAATAAGTAGTATGCCAATACCTCTAACCAATCTGTCCCTTGGAACAGTAAAAATTCCTGGGCGACAGAACCAAAAAGCAGTAAGTTCTGCTTTAGCCCAATATCAGAACCATACCCCTCCCATCCAGGCTCTGCCAGCGGCACAGCTCTTTGGCTACCTTCACCTTCACTCTGGCTGACATGGATGGGAAAAGCATAATTTGGCTTTTGGGTTACAGCCAAACGTTTTGCTGCTTGGTCTCATTGCCTAGGGATCTTTACAGTGCCATTGTAGTGGAAGGTAAGAGATATGGGCATGCCACTAAGACAGTTTAGGGAACCTTTAAGGGCTCGTTTCCACTAGTGCGGTGCGGAATCGCCTGCATTCCACCGCGGACGAAATCGCATGCGGGTGCGATTCCGCATGCGTTTTTGCCGCGATTTCGCATGCGATTCCGCATAGGTAAGGTATATGCGAATTTAACCATGTCACTGCCTGTGTAAATTAACATTAATACCTATGCGAAATCGCATGCGATTTCGCGGCAAAAACGCATGGTCACCCCGCATGCGATTTCCTTATTAGATACATTAGCGGCGATTCGCGCACATTCCTTCTGCACGCGAAATCTGACGGCTGTGCCGTGCAGATTTCTGCCGCCCCAAAAAACGCTCCAGCAGCCGCACAAGTGGAAACAGCCCCATCCACTTACATTGCCTATGCGAATCCGCATGCAGTGCCCGCATGCGGATTCGCTATAGTGGAAACGAGCCCTAAGTAGGCTCCCTGAGGGCATGTTTAGTTAGACAGCTTCCATACCACTTAAAGTAACCTTGAACAACACATATCGAAACAGGAGAAAAAAGTCCTTTCTACTGTGAATTTTTCTTATTTTTCTTTGACATTTCCCCCAAAATCCAAATAAAGGTGCCCATACACTTGTCAGATTGGCAGCAGATAGATAAGAAATGCATCTGATAGATAAAAAAATGCATCTTAAAAATGTTCTAAAAACGCATCAGATAGATCATCAGATGCATTTCTTATCTATCTGCTGCCAATCTGACGAGTGTATGGGCACCTTTACTTTCCTTTGGCTATTCCATAACCTAGATGGGTATGAACATCCAACGATTGTAAAGCATAACACACAATTGAGCTATAAATATTATAATTTCTGTGGCTTTTATAAACAGCATTATGCACGGTGTTAGGGTTTAGGATGAGCTATAACCATGGTTTGGATGAACAATATCTGACGTGATCACATAGACCAGATATGTCCTGTGCATAAGTTACAAGATGTTCCCTGTGCGTCTTTGTGGCCTATAGAGCACGCTCAGTTAAAGATATGTGAAGCTAGGAAAAGATATGTGAAGCTAGAAAAAGAGAGCACTGAAGGAGAGCTGCAACATCCATAATTTATACATTTTAGATATTTTGTGTTCTTAAAAAGTTCTGAACTGTGGTAGTTTGCTGAAGTTTTAAGAACACTTTGCAGCCAGCTGACCTACTGGAATTCATTCAGAGATAGCCAGAGAAACAGATTGCTTATTTAACCGCTCTAAGGGTAACATCATCATCTGTATAGACAGTATTTAACATGGGCTGTGCCTTGGAGAAGCCCCTTATCATTGTTAAGTAGAGATGTCGCGAACGCAAACTTCCGCAGATGGTTGCGAACAAGCGAACTCGGCACACCGCCATAGACTTTAATGGGCAGGCGAATTTTAAAAACCACAAAGACTGTTTATGGCCACAAAAGTAATAGAAAAGTTGATTCAAGGGGTCTAACACCTGGACTGTGGCATGCCGGAGGGAAATCCATGCCAAAAGTCCCACCAAACATTACGGAGTTGATGCAGTTGTGTTTTAATCGCTAAAGGGCAGAAATCACATTACATTCCTACAAATAATGCACTGGAGTGGTACTGTGCCTGCAACTTAATGTGGCCACAATAGAAGTAGTGTGCACAGCTCTGGGTGTCAGTGGGCCGTGGAGTGTCACAGCCCCCCCAAAAAACCACAGGAGACTAATGTACTAGCCCCGAAAAGGGCTATTTGGGGTGCTTTCAGAAAGTAGTCAGTGCGGAACAAGAACACAGGTCTAGCTAATGCTTTCCCTACCTATCTGCAGAAAGTCTGATCCTGCTCTCACTATCACTGCAGCCAGAGAATGAATCCAATATGGCCACCTCAACTGCATTTTAATAGGGGCGTGGTTGGTACTAGCTGATTGGCTGCCATGTGTCTGCTGACTGTGAGGTAAAGTGTCAAAGTTTATCTCAATGATGATGTATAAGGGGTGGGTTGAACACACCAAACGTTCGCTTTTCGCCGCTAATGCGAACAGCGGAAGTTCGCACAATACTGTTCATCGGTGAACAGTTCAGGCCATCTCTATTGTTAAGACAACAGGGAGTGTAAAACACCATCTCAGGGTCCTAATTTTTGAAGCTGAGGAATTGGGGTTTGTGATCCCTCAGATTTGCTTGGCCACAATCAAAGATACAAATCCTATGCTTCTCTAACACTGTTTATGGCACCTTAAATGGTAATTGCCTTCGGTGCTGATCCAGGGACTGGGTGGTGAGAGTGTCCTGTGCAAAAAATGAAAAGAAGAGGAGCGCTCCAATGGTGCATTAACCATTTAATTCCATTAAAATCACTATAATTTGCACTTACAGTTAGTGGGTGGTAAAATTCCAATGTCAGGCCTCTCTCAGGCCGTGAGCTTGGCCAGAGCTGTGGGAGTGATGGTCGCATGGAGGGAGGTGTGGTGACGTCAAGGCGGCACCCACGTGGCCACGCTTTTATTGCTTGGTCATAAACACCAGACTGGACAGATCACATCCTGCCCACCAGGGAAAGGGTAAAAATGTGCAGAAACAATGGATTATGTCTTCCCCTTCTCTCCTCTCACAACCCTCTAATACTTATCCAATGAGTAGTGATATTCCAGGGAAGAGATTTTGCTAAATCTTCCTGCTAAAGTTCCACTTCTGGAGGAAGACTCCTAGGAGTTCTGGTTCACCACGAGCTTGCTGGGCAATCTGCAACTCTTTAGGGGAGCTGTACGGTTAGGCATCAAGAAGAGGCTAACATTAGGATTGGAGCAAGAAGGGGGGGGGGGGAAGAGTTAACGTTTGGGGTGGAAGTTCACAATGCAGTTGCATTGCAGAATATTTCTGCATGTTACCTCACTGGGCATACAACTCTATGGGGCTGTTCACAGTACTGCTTTGTAATGGAGCTATTCTAACTCGCTGCATGCCAGCTTTATTCTAACTCGCTGCATGCAAGCTTTTTATTAAAGAGGCCTTGAACTCAGAACTTCCACTTCCAGCATAATAACCTTTAAAGAAAAAGCATTTCTTTGTTACAGTTGATACACATCCTGCAATAAATATGCAGTGTATCTACTTCCTGCTTTCATGGAAGCAGACATAGGGTTAACATCTGGTGTTTACAAATTATCTGCTCTGTCGAGGCAGCTAGCTGACACCGCTGACAGATCAAATTACACTTGTGATTAGTCACAAATTAGGGGGAGTTAGATAGGCTAAACCAGGGTCGGCAACCTGCGGCTCCGGAGCCGCATGCAGTTCTTTTTCATCTTCGCCGCGGCTCCTAGGTGGCTCCGGTGTCAGTGGCTGCGGCACGCATGACGTGTGCTATTGTCGCTGGCCGGGAGCCTGTCAGAGAGGCCGCCGGACCAGTGCAGTGCAGGGCTTCGGGCGGCCATTTTCCCGTAGCCCTGCAGGCAGGACGTGACGTAGGAAGAGGATCGTGGGAGTTGCGCGCCACAAGGTCGGGACCGGAGGTTGGGACAGGAGGAGATCGTGACAGGAGGTCTTCTGACTAGGTGAGTAAATGTTTTTTTTTCAGATCTGCTGAAGGATTGTGCATATGGGGGTCAGATCTGCTGAAGGATTGTGCATATGGGGGTCATATCTGCTAACAATTTGTGCATATGGGAGTCATATCTGCTAATGATTTGTGCATATGGGGGTCATATCTGCTAACAATTTGTGCATATGGGGGTCATATCTGCTAACGATTTGTGCATATGAGGGTCATATCTGCTAACGATTTGTGCATATGGGGGTCATATCTGCTAACGATTTGTGCATATGGGGGTCATATCTGCTGAAGGATTGTGCATATGGGGGTCATATCTGCTAACGATTTGTGCATATGGGGGTCATATCTGCTAACGATTTGTGCATATGGGGGTCATATCTGCTAACAATTTGAGCATATGGGGGTCATATCTGCTGAAGGATTGTGCATATGGGGGTCATATCTGCTAACGATTTGTGCATATGGGAGTCATATCTGCTAACGATTTGTGCATATGGGAGTCATATCTGCTAACGATTTGTGCATATGGGGGTCATATCTGCTAACAATTTGTGCATATGGGGGTCATATCTGCTGAAGGATTGTGCATATGGAGGTCATATCTGCTAACGATTTGTGCATATGGGGGTCATATCTGCTAACGATTTGTGCATATGGGAGTCATATCTGCTAACGATTTGTGCATATGGGAGTCATATCTGCTAACGATTTGTGCATCTGGGGGTCATATCTGCTAATGATTTGTGCATATGGGGGTCATATCTGCTAACGATTTGTGCATATGGGGGTCATATCTGCTAACGATTTGTGCATATGGGGGTCATATCTGCTAACGATTTGTGCATATGGGGGTCATATCTGCTAACGATTTGTGCATATGGGGGTCATATCTGCTGAAGGATTGTGCATATGGGGGTCATATCTGCTAACAATTTGTGCATATGGGGGTCATATCTGCTGTAGGATTGTGCATATGGGAGTCATATCTGCTAACGATTTGTGCATATGTGGGTCATATCTGCTAACGATTTGTGCATATGGGAGTCATATCTGCTGAAGGATTGTGAATATGGGAGTCATATCTGCTAACAATTTGTGCATATGGGGGTCATATCTGCTGTAGGATTGTGCATATGGGAGTCATATCTGCTAACGATTTGTGCATATGGGGGTCATATCTGCTAACGATTTGTGCATATGGGGGTCATATCTGCTAACGATTTGTGCATATGGTTTTGCGGCTCCCAGTTTTTTCTCTCTTTTCGGAAACGGGTCCAAGTGGCTCTTTATGTCTTAAAGGTTGCAGACCCCTGGGCTAAACTCACGAAATACATAGAGGGTGCATTTCTCTATGTTTTCCTTCTGTCCTGTGCAAGCGTTCAGGTCCACTTCAAAGTGGACCCAAATTAAAACTACAAGATTTCAGAAATAAAATCTATTTTCTAAATTATAATAATAAATAGCAGCCTTTTTTCAGCTGCATGATGACAAATATAAAATATTTTACATTTGTTGGAGGAACCCCTCCCTTCCTTTCAAATTGCCAGGATTTTTTTGGCAAACTGGTGGAGTAAATGGTGTCCAGCAATGGAGGAATTGCTAATGGCTGCCACCTGTATAACCCTAGTTATGCAAAGAGGAGGGTGAAAAGCATGCACTGAAATGCTCATAGGCTTGAAGGAGTGTTTATTTATCTTTGTATGTGTCAGAGTGGTGCAACTAAATATTTTTAATTAAAAAAATGTTTGGTTTGGGTCCACTTTAAATTCTATGTCCAGTCCGCATTGCAGTTTACACTCATTATAACACGTGCTTTATGCAACTGACCACTGTGTACCCAGCCTTAGTAGTCAAGATACATATTCGGTTGATAATTTGGATGAAATCTTCCCCATATTGTTATCAGTCAGTGTATGAGACTTTGATCAATGTCTTCTCGATTGATATAATATTTTCAGGGTTTTTTTTGTTGTTGTTTGTATTGAGTGTTCTGTTGATCGACCAGAACTCAATGAATGTATGTCTAGCTTAAGAACGCTTCTTTTTATGCGTAACTAGTCAGCTCCATTATATTTTACACGTCCTTGAGAAACGACAAAAACACATGGTTGCAATTTACACTAATGGTTTTTAGAAATAGCAGCAATTATCAAGCCTAAAGCAAACTGGTAAATATTATGGACGTTTGACAAATCTGGTCAGAAATGTTGCTATTTCCGTCTTGTAGCCAGCACTTATCTTGTTTACCAGTCTGTCTTTGTTTCATTTCTCTGGAGTATATGTTGTTTTACACGGTTTTTACAGTAAAGCTAGGAGGACCAGTACTAGGGTCAGAATAGCCCTCTAACCACACTAGCCCTCCCCCTGTGATTGCTCTTGCACAATACAGCTCATAATGCATCTAGGCAGTGCATGGCTCCTTGTTTGTGAGTCCAACCCTCCTTCAAAAGGAGGAAGCATGAAAGGAGAACATGGTTTATCCCCTAATTGTTTCTCAGATGTAAAGTGGTTAATGTTAACACAAAAAAACAATATGTGACAATAGCAGTGAAGAGAACACACAGAGTCTCATCAAGAAATAGATGTATATATTTAGCCTATAATGGTCCTGTTTTGCTTATTTATTGTGCGGGTTGTTACACTCAGTTTACACTGACAGAAAAGTAATGATGAGAAAGAGAAGAACCGAGAGCCCAATATGGTGTAGTATGTCAAGGCAAATGGATAATTAGAACGTGTATAAAGTGAATACTCACAAACCAGGGTTACCTCCAGGTAACCACTGTATAGGCAGGTGAGGAGATTAGCCTGTCCCCACTCAGGATTAAGAAGTCGCTCTCTGTAGGCTTAAAGACAAGACGGGGTATCCCCCTCCACCAAAGGTGGATACAATAAGTGTTATAATAGAGAACAGAGGCGCCAAAAGGATAAAAACAGTGTTTAAAAGTTTTAAAATTTTGCTTAGGAGGCAGTGGTGGACTTACCTCCCATAAGCAGACACAACAAACTGTGTATTCACAAAAGGGATATTTATTGGTATACTCCAAAAATAGATCGCAACGCGTTTCGCAGGTCAAGCCCGCTTCATCAGGCAAATACAGGAAGGAGCACACAACAGCAGTATGTCTAGGTAGCACCTGGCGCCTCAGTGGGCACCAGAAAAGTAATGATAGAGGGGATCAGGAGGTACCATAACAACATTTGCATGTAATGATCCAACATGTTTCTTTCCCTTGAACAGGTGAAGGAAAGCTGTCAGATCAGCAACCTGCAGAATCTGCACTCCTGAGGCTCTTATGGGTGGAAACAGGAAGTTGTGTCATGCCCACTTCCAGAAGTGACCATGAGAGGCCAGTCCTTTGCAGTGATGTGGTTGCCCCTTCTCCAGAAGACATCAGTATCCCAACTGGAAGTTCTAGAGTTATATTACTATAGGAGCCTCAACAGAATGGGCAGCACGGTGGCGTAGTGGTTAGCTCTCTCGCCTTGCAGCGCTGGGTCCCTGGTTCGAATCCCAGCCAGGGCACTATCTGCAAAGAGTTTGTATGTTCTCTCCGTGTCTGCGTGGGTTTCCTCCGGGCACTCCAGTTTCCTCCCACATTCCAAAAACATACGGATAAGTTAATTGGCTCCCCCTACGAATTGGCCCTAGACTACAGTACGTTCACTACATAATATAGACATATGGCGATGGTAGGGATTAGATTGTGAGCTCCTTTGAGGGACAGTTAGTGACAAGATATATATATATATACACTGTAAAGCGCTGCGTAATATGTTGGCGCTATATAAATACTAAATAATAATAATAACAGAATCTAATCAGTAGGAGTGATGGAGGAGGATGGAGATACTTACATTTTTCCTCATTAATCTTCAGACACCATCCCACCTGGCACCTTCGCTCCTTCCAGGAGACCTTCTTGTCCTCTAGATTGGTCACTGTCTCTTACTCCCACTTCTAGCACTTTTCACAATCAACCCCTCTCCTTTGGAATGCTCTCCCACAACCAGTCCGTCATGCTCGGAGCCTGGAAACCTTCAAACGTACCCTCACAACCAGGGCCGGTTCAAGTAACAATTGGGCCCTAGGGCAAAATTTGCCTGGGGGCCCTCCAACAGACACCCCCCACCCAAAAAGCGTCATTAGGGGCCCTTTGTTACAGCCAAATGTATGGGGAAGGGACACCTTGGGGGCCCCTACAGACTCTGGGGCCATTGCCTATTTTTTCCTATGGTAGCTCTGGCTCTGCTCACAACACACCTGTTCAGACAAGCCTATAATTTGCTATAGGTAGATCTGCTAACCCCTGTGTCTCCAACCTACTATCCTCTAGATTGTAATCTCACAAGAGTAGGGACCTCCTCATAGTGTTTCGCATTCTGCTGTAAATTATCATATGAACGTGTAAAAGTATTACATCCACTATCAGATAGCGCTTCTAATGGACTTCAATTTAGATTTTCTGTTATACCTCCACGGTCCACCAACATCACCCTGTGAAATTTGCACTCATCAACTGCGTTGGGCCAGGATTACAGTGGCCATGCAGAGCTTTTGGGCATTAACAGGTTCCCCACACCTCGGGGAAATGATGTCCACGCTTATTCTCTCCACAGGAGGCTTTGTCTCGCTTCATCATAAAGTTACAGCTTCAGCAGTATACCTCAAAACCAATAGCAAAAAATTCTCATTGCGCAGCAAACTTAAAATCAATAATAATTTATTAAAACATTACACTCACATGTCCCAGGGGATAATCATGGCCTGCAGAGTTTGTATACGGGCTCCACCCCGTGCGGTCTCCCGGGCTGACCACCGTGTGTTGGAAAAACCAGGTTGGAAGTGTAACAGTTTTGGTGATGTCTCAAGCCATATCAGCTATGTATGTTTTTGGTGTTTGTATTGCAGGATGTCCTGATTGTAAAGAGTTATGAACTTCCCATGTATCTGCTGTATGCTCACCATCATTTGTTAAATAATGTACAGTGCTACAGAAGAAGTTGGCGCTATATAAATGAAAAATAAATAAATGGATGCACTATGCAGGGGAGCAAAATTAACAATAAATTATAATTACTTTATTAGTCAAGGGACAATTTGGTTTTATCCACACCTCACAACTTTCTGAGATAGGACACCTTAAGACACGCCCCTGCCACATCTCCAGACACAAGCCTGCCACACCCCTAGTCGCGCATACCACAAAAAATCCATAAGCAATCCATAAGCAAAAGATGTTGTTCTATAATTCATACCACACTGGTCCTTTCCATCATCATTAGGTTTCCTTAATGTTAACATTTGGAAATAACAAATGCATCAATGTAAAGTGCAACTGAGATAAAAGAAGTCTCAGGATTTATACTCTAGTTGCTGCGGAGGTAAAGAACGCTCCTGGGGCACGGGAGTGTGACAGGGGTGCGCATGCACGATGAAGCACAACTTGGCCAGAGTAACAAGCAGGGAACAGGAGCAGCCTGGGGAGATGGCGAAAGACTGAGTGGCCTCAAGGGGGCTGGAGGAAGTCGCGGGTGAATATGGAACCTGGGACTTCTTTCGTCTCAGATTCCCTTTAAAGAGACGCTGAAGCAAAAAAAAAAAAAATGAACTAATGAATTGGTTGTGTAGTACAGATAATTAATAGAACAATAGTAGCAAATAAAATATTCTCATATTTTTATTTTCAGTTACATAGTGTTTTTTATAACATTGCATCATTCTCTAATATTTGCAGTTTACACGCTATTTTGAATTCTAAATGTTTTTACAGAGCAGTCTTATGAACTATTGACCTGTCCTCTGGAGAGAGAAAGATAATACAGTGACTGACAGTTGAGATAACAACCTTCAGAAGACAGAGCTCTCTGCGACTTTGAAAGTCATGGAGCTCAATGACTTTTTTGCATAGATAACAACTGAGTTTCTTAAAGGGTCACTTAAGCCAACCTAAAAAAATGAGTTTTACTCACCTGGGGCTTCTACCAGCCCTCTGCAGCTGACCGGTGCCCACGTAGACTTGCTCCGATGCTCCTGGCATCACAATCTGCCGCCAGTCGGAGCCAGTCTAGCGTAGCAGAGGTGCACTCTTTGTGTATCTTTACAGCAGTGTATGGAGAGATACGTAGAGGGCGCAGTTCTCCTGCGTAGCTGGCTCCGATGACGTCACTGACGGGAGCCAGTTCTCCTAGATGCAGGCAGCAGTGGATGGCGGCGTGGGATCGATCAGCGCGTATGGGGCTGGAGGAAGCCCCAGGTATGTATAACAGTGTTTCCTTCCATTAGCTCTGGTTCCCTTTAAGGTTCCCTTTAACTTTTCCTGTACTGGAAACAATATTAGACTTATGCCTCTACTCCTAATGTTTTATTTCTTAGCTGTACTACACATATAAATCATTATATCATATTTTTTTTTTTTTGCTTTGTTGTCTCTTTAAAGGATGGGAATAAAGTTTAGAGTCCATTAAATACATTTTTAAGTTGAAAAATACAAATATTCACATAGATCTTTACATCATACATACATCTAAAAGAGGGACAGTTGGGAGCTATGGTTTTATCCTCTACATGTATAAAAGTCCACCCTCCTTTAATTACTGCAGAATTATAATGACGGTAGATAGGACATCAGAATTAGGGATGCTATAACATTTGTGGTATGAAGTTATGAGAATTAGGTATGTGGATCAGTAATGATATTTGGTATTTAATCAGTTTTCATGAACGCTGGCTTCAGAAAACAATGCACGTCAGGGCTAAATATATCTGACAATATAATTTCTATAGCTTGGCATTTGTTCAAAAGCTTATGCAACTTTTGGCATTCACATACAGTAAACATCTAGCAGGACAGGCCCCAAAGGTGCTCGCAATTTAATTAGGTCTTGATATTATGCTCCAAGGTATGGTAGCTAACACTAAAGGCCTATTTACTCTGATATACCGGCAGTAACACACAATGCCGCATGTAATTTCGCATATGCTTGTACACGTAATAACAAGTTGTTGCACATTTTTATTTTTGTATATGTCAGATGTTTCCTGAGTGATGTAGTAGTTTTCTTTTGTACTAATGATAATGACAAGGATTACAGTAAATTCTAGTTCCTCTACACACCTGCTGAAAATTCAGAAAGGTAAATAGCCCCACCCCTTAGATTGTAAGCTCCTCCCTGTGTGCTCTCTTCCTCCACCATATGGGTTCAACGACTTATTTATCCCTACATTGTTACATGACTATTTTGTTTACTGTTGTAATGCCCCTGTGTAACACAGTTTAATGTTATAATACGGGGGCAGCACTACAATGAAGCAGACGGAATCCTACAGAGCAATTTAAACTAGAATATAGCAGTATAAGGCCAAGGGCTTTTCTAGCACAATTTGTGGTGTGATAGGAAGCATTGTGGTGTGATTGGACTTTGCAATCTACAGCCAGCAATTGTACAGCACTTCCAAGTTTCATTTTGCTTTTGTGTAACCTGTGTTAAAGAGACACTGAAGCGGGAAAAAAATTATGATATTATGATTTGTATGTGTAGCACAGCTAAGAAAAAAAACATTAAGATCAGATACATCAGTCTAATTGTTTACAGTACAGGAAGAGTTGAGAAACTCCAGTTGTTATCTCTATGCAAACAAGCCATTAAGCTCTCCAACTAACTTGGTCTTGGAAAGGGATGTTATCTGACTTTTATTATCTCAACTGTAATTGAACTGTTTACTTTTCCTCTGCTAGAGTAGAGTTCATTACTTCACAGACTGCTCTGAAAGACTCATTTTGAATGCTGAGTGTTGTGTAATCTGCACATATTATAGGATGATGCAATGTTAGAAAAAACACTATGGGCTCGATTCACAAAGCGGTGCTAACCCAGTTAAAGACTTTAGGCATGATAACCATTGCACCACGCTGGTGAAAAGCCAGTTTAGGCGTGATAAGTTTAGGTGTGATAAGTTTAGGTGTGATAAGTTTAGGCATGCTAAGTTTAGATAAGTGTAGATAGCGTGCAAAGTCCCGCACGCAAAGCAGCGCCATTAAATTCTATGCGAAGTGCACCAGACTTTGCTAGCGCAAAACTTTTGATCAGCTGTGCACTGCGGTGCTAACCCAGTTGGTGCTTAAACTTATCATGCCTAAACTTATCACACCTAAACTTATCATGCCTAAACTTATCACACCTAAACTTAGTTTAGGCGTGATAAAGGGCTTTTCACCAGCGTGCTAACTGTTAGCACCGCTTTGTGAATCGAGCCCTATATACCTGAAAATAAAAATATGAGAATATTTTCTTTGCTGCTAATCTTATAGTAATTATTCATAGTACACAACCAATTCATTATATCATATATTTTTTTTCGCTTCAGTGTCTCTTTAAATAAAGTTTTAACTACCTGCCAGGTCTCCCAAGGTCCGTGTTTGCCAGCTTCCGGTGCATAGCCCTGCTCGCTTGCACAAAAGGTCATTGGGGCTTCTTTTTCTCCAAATAAACAAGCACCACTTACCTTTTATGCAAAAAGGCGGGGCTACATGACGGAAGCTGGAGGGCTTGGACATTAGAAGACCTGGCAGGTTGTTAAAACTTTATTTAAAACAAGAAAATCATTTACAAAGTTGCCACAAAATTGCTTTTAAAATGTGATTCAAAAGCGATTTTGCAGCTTTCCTATCCTCTGCATTGGAGCGCAATACTCCACTCAACTGTGAGTTCACCTGCATGCACTTTCACCAGCATAGCACTTTTTCGGATTTCCGGCAATCATCGGCAATCCCAAAGCGCAGCTGAAATCACTCTAGTGGGTCCCAGGCCTAAACATTTGCTGCCAGTCTATAAATTGGTGCAGGTGTAAATTGGGTAATGATGGTTCCTGCTGGGAGTGTTTTTGCATTTCTTTAGCCCAAGACCACTGTTGCCATGGTTGCAAAGAAATGCATTCTGAGCTGAGGGTTTTAAAATGCTTAGCTGACTGCAAATTGAAATTATTTCTATGGGAACGGGCAAAGCTCATTAAAAAAAAATAACTTTTCTGTGAATGATTGGATGCTTGATGTGAACACAATGGAGCTTCAATGCCAAATAAACCCCATAGAAGTTGCTATTCCTAGTGGGCAATGTCAAGTCTATGTATCACCAGGAAACCCCCAATTCTGTACAAAACCCTCCCTCTCCACCGAATGCCCTTACCCCGCCCCCTTTCCGCTAGCTATGTGTGCAGTGGTGGGTGGTGTGACTATGCGGTGATGCTGGAGTTATGGGCGGCGGCTGCTGTCAGTGGTGCAGCCTTTTGTTTTGTCATCGGTAGGCGGGGCTTGGATACTGTGGGCAGGCACAGCCTTTAGTGTTGATGGCAGTGGGCGGTGATGAGGGTTTATTGAGGGCGGGGAGAGTGGTGGGTGGGTGGCAGCTTGCTCTGGCTTTGGGCGAGTGTGGTATGCACAGCACGGACTCATGTCACTGTGTCAGTTATATGTGCTTGCAGTAGCTGTGTCCACGCCGTGCATATTACAACTGCCTTTCAGATATATAGATAATGCTTCTGCAGGCATACTGCACTATTAATTTACATATGAACTATAGAAACCTTTTCTGGGAAAAGCACAGTTTATTTTCTTTATCTCCAGAACCCACACTTGGCCCTGCTTTTGAGATGCGGTGAAATGCTGAATGGTGAGCGTAGATTCAGACATCCAGTTCCGAGGGATGTGATGATAGATAGGAATTATTATACATTAACTGAAGTACCCCATACGACTACAGCCAAATACAGGACTGACATATTGCTATTGATGTCTTTCACCGCCAAATACAATTGGATCCCCAGACCCAGCTTGCAAAATACTAACAGAGCCAGTCTGTCAGCAAACAACATAATCCTTCCTAAAACCCACTACTTATTTATATTACCCTCGAGTCTTCCAGTGAAAAAAACTCATCGTACAGCTCATTATTTTGTAACCATATAGACTCCCTCCCCCCACTTCCCCAATTAACAGAGAGCAGCATATGGAAATTGGCAGGTGTCCCTTCCGAGAAGCCAAGTTATAGTGCTAAAACATTAATAGAAGTTGTATTTGCCTTAATGTACAGGGTAAGCCAAAGAGATGATTTGAAAAGGTTTTCCACTTCAGAAAAAATGGGAAACAACAGTATGGGCCTGTGGAAGCTGGGAGTATTGCCGTAACCCTCACCAACTGCTTTTAAGAAACTTTTAGGCTTCCAGTGATGGATTTGCCATGCAGAACTGGCATGGGACAACACTGATTCATAACCATACATATGTGGATCTGTAAGAAGGGGGGATACATTACGGACAGCTAATGTTTCAACAGTTGCTGCTAGTGCAAATAGAAAGAATATCGCTTCCAATACTCAACAGGCCCATTGCTATAGCCACAGGGCCCAGGGGCAGAAGGGACCCAAGTGGGCCTTAATATATTTATGAGCTGTGTTTTCATTAAACTTTGGAGCTTAACAAAGCCTTCAAAAAAAGTTAGATACTCACCTATTATTATTTATAGTATTTATATAGCACCAAAATATTACACAGCGCTGGACACAGGGCTGGATTTGTACTTTTTACTGCCCAAGCCCCACTATCATCAGCTGCCCCTGGCTGATAGCATTCCTCTGCTACCCCTACACACAAACACATGCTAACACACACACACACACACACACACACACACACACACACTTTATATACACCTTTTCCCAGCAAGAGCATCTGAGTTCCCCAGTTTACACAATTTACAAGCCACTATGCACCCAAATACAAAAATGAATTAGCCATGGCCTCCTTTTACTAAGGAGTGGCTTCCTTCTGGCCAAACAGGCCTGACTGGTGGATTGCTGCTGAGATAGTTGTCCTTCTGGAAGTATCTCATCTCTCCACAGAGGACCTCTGAAGCTCTGACACAGCATTGACCATGGGGTTCTTGGTCACCTCCCTGACTGAGGCCCTTCTTCCCCAATAGCTCAGTTTAGATGACCAGCCAGCTCTAGAAAGAGTCTTGGTGGTTTTGAACTTCTTCCACTTACAGATGATGGAGACCACTGTGCACATTGGGACCTTCAAAGCAGCAGAAATTTTTTCAGTAACATTCCCCAGATTTGTGCCTCGAGACAATCCTGTCTCAGACGTCTACAGACAATTCCTTTGACTTCATGTTTGGTTTGTGCTTTGACATGAACAGTGTGGGACCTTATATAGACAGGTGTGAGACTTTCAAAATCATGTCCAATCCACTGTGGATTGAGGTGGACTCCAATTAAGCTGCAGAAACATCTCAAGGATGATCAGGGGAAACAGGATACACCTGAGCTCAATGTTGAGCTTCATGGCAAAGACTGTGAATACTTATGTACACGTGCTTTCTCAATTTCTTTTATTTTTAATACAGTTGCCAAAACCTCAAGTAGACTTGTCCACGTTGACATTATGGGGTGTTCATCAGAATTCTGATGGAAAAAAAATGACTTTATTCCCTTTTGGAATAAGGCTGTACCATAACAAAACGTGGAAAAAGTGATGCACTCTGAATACTTACATATATATCAACCTTTTAGTTTTTCCCCCCTTTTCTGCAGCAGTAAAGATGATGACCTGCAGGGTTGCAGTGGATCAAACAACAGAAACAAATTACACGGTGAATATCAACTATTTTTTTAAACCATCTAACCATTCATTTTCACACACACACACACACACACACACACACACACACGCACGCACGCACGCACGCACGCACGCACGCACGCACACACACACACACACACACACACACACACCTTTTCCCAGCAAGAGCATCTGAGTTCCCCAGTTTACACATTCTCACTCTTTTAACTTGCTGTGCTTCTCTCTTGCACAAGTTTAAATCTAAAAACAAAAGCAGTTGAGCATTTACTGGATTGTCTTAAACCATAATTCCCTTTGGAAGTGGAAAATTAGTGCATCTGCTTTTGACAGCCAACAAACTGCAAACATGCTCAAAATATACGCAGTACAGCTCCTGGCAAAACAAGGAACAGCTGGATCTCAGCTGTAGAATCAGAACTAGTTATAGTGGTGACCCTGCATACATGGCCATATTCATCACCCAGGTAGCAAGTGAACCAACACTGTTACCATAAAACGCATTTACTAGCTATAGGGGATTAAGTAACAGATGGGCAGATGAACATAATTTAACTAAAGTATGTTGCTTCTTTTTTTCCATTTTGGCAAGGAAGACAGGACTTGCATAACATCATGAAATTTAGGTGCCAGAGAGCTGAGGAAGTTTGGGCACTGCCACAGGCGCCCATACAAATATCGGTTAGAGAAGGGAACTTGGGCACCTAAGGAACCCGACAAAAAGCGGGCGCCGGGCTGATTGCTATAGAAATTGCAGCTACAAAAAGCGGGCTATATATCAGGCCCATGTTCCTTCTGTCACCGATATTTGTATGGACGCCTATGGCAGTGCCTGATATTAACCTTTTTTTGTGGGGCAGGATTGCGGCATGGAGGGACGGGTTCGGTTAGGAGTCAAGAAGAAGGTGTGCAGGGGCGGTTAAAAGACCACTGTTGCGAAAATCTTAAAATATTAAATATATGTAAACATATACAGATACGAAGTATGTTTCTTTCAGAGAAAAATGAGCCACAAATTACTTTTCTGCTATGTTGCTGTCAGTAAGTAGTATAAATCTGATAGAACCGACAGGTTTTGGACTAGCCCATCTCCTCATAGGGGATTCTCAGGACTTTCTTTATTTTCAAAAGCACTTAGTGGATGGCAGTTGCTCCATCCTACTGCCAAAAAAGTGTACAGCAAGCAGGGAGGCTGTCCAGCATCCTTTTATAAAAATGTTTTCTTATAAAGAATAAAGGCCATGCTGAGAATCCCCTATGGAGAGATAGACTAGCCCAAAACCTGTCAATAATGTCAGATTTCTACTACATACTGTAAGTGACAGCAACATAGGAAAAAAGTAATTTATGTCTCATTTTACTCTGGAAGAAACATGCTTCTTAATTGTATGTGTTTACATGTATTTTACATTTTAAGATTTTCGTGACAATGGTCCTTTAAGGTTAGGCGTCAGGAAGGGGGCTTGCCCGGGGGGGGGGGGGGGGGGAGGGCTATGTTAAGGTTAGAGGGCAAGGTGATTGTTAAGGTTAGATGGCAAGGTCGGAGGGTTCTGTGTGAGAGTAGGGTTAGGTTTTAGCTGCAGTAAAATAGCAACATTTACCACTATTTTACTATCGAACATTACCACCGTAAAATAGTAGAATATTGGCAAATGTACCGATACTCTACAATTGGCTATTTCCAGGTGCCCTTTTTTCATATACATACTTCGGGAGGTTCTGTGAAATCTGCAAGCTGTCACACAATCATGCCCAAGTGCATAGCAACTGCAATAGAAGAGGAGGCTTGTGATGATGGAAGTGAGGGCGGGGCCATTTGTCTTTTTCATGTGATCACCATACTTGCACCAAGATCGAGAAGATTAGCTCCAGAAGGAGGTTGCTGGGATATGTGTGGTGTAGAGAGTAGAAAAGTGAATGGGTACAGGCAGGAGCGGAGCCCATAGCAAAGTTGTGTAAGTATTGCAGTGTCTCTCTAAAATACTTTAAATAATATGGAGTTACTTCCCAGCAGGAAGTGACATCATCATGTTACTGCATCAGCCCACATGACTTTCTCTTAGGCCCCGTTCACACTTGCATTTTGGCATGCAAACGGACCGGATCAGGACCTGATCCGGATCCGGTCCGTTTGCATCAGGCATGCATCAGGCTGCCATCCGGATCCGTGTGGTAAAAACAGCGAAATTACTTAAAAAATTGTTGGGGTCAGCAGAAGGTGCACCTGGTGCACCTGTAGAATCAGGTCCTCCGCTGTTTAGGCCTCACCTCCACCTCCAACATACTGCCAAACAGCTCCAGCACGTTAGTCACTGCTGCCCATGTGTCCCCATCCGAAATGGCCGCTAGAATCCGCATAGGAAGTGGTGTTTGTATCCTGTGTGTTCTGTGCTTTCCGTTCCCCATAGGTTTCTATTTCCGGATGGTGCAGTCAGGCACCGGTCCGGGGGCGTGGGCCGGATGATCCGGACCCGAAAAATAGCGCATGTTGGAAAAGTGTCCAGATTCCGGATCCGATCCGGCTCCGTTCTGTACCGAACGTACGCATGTGAACATCCGCAAAGACTTTGCATTGCTATGTGGAACGTACGTTCCGTTTGTACAGTATACGGTCCGGATCCGATCAGGCGGATCCGGACAGGGAACGCTAATGTGAACCGGGCCTAATGAGGAGCATTGGGAAATACTATCCCTTCAAACAGCAAACTTTTGTCCCAGTGTTGAAGCAAACTTTTGTCCCAGCGTTGTGGGCCAAGCACTGGTTCCCCATGTTCTTCAAAAATGATATTGGGGTAATAGAATGGGGAGTTTATGTTGCTGTCTGGTCTGGTCAAAAAGTGTTTACAGATCCTATTTGTATTCACTAAGAGATTTAAAAAAAAAAACAAAAAAACATTTAGAGCCTTTTTATACTGAGAGTGATTTGCTTCAAATTGCAAAACGCTATCGATTATTAGATAGCTAGGGTTGCTACTTTAACATAGGAATTGTGAAAAGTATTTTTCCCTATAGCGATCCGATTTTCTGTAAATCGCAATCCCTTTTATGAGTGATTTCACCTGTGATTAAGCTTCAATGTTAAATCGGAATCGAAAGTGCATAATGAAATTGATAAAAAAAAATCGGAGTTGCGTGCGTTTATGATTTTCTTTATACGATTGCTAATGGAAAAGGGCCCCAAAGCGTACTTTCATGCATTAATTTACACTCATAGCAACCTGCATTATATATGTTCACTGCAGTAAATCTAGTGTCCCTCATGTTAACCAGTAGTGACTCTTCCAGTGTCTCTCTGACTTCAAACTAACTCCATTGACACAACTTTTCTCCAGGTCAGCTTAAAGCACTTCAGGACTGCATCCATTTAGGGTGTGCTTCACGGGTGACTAGGATCATTAGGGCACCTTGCCCAAACACTCCTTTCTGTTTAACCTACTGTTTTGGAGAAAAGCAGGAGAGACCCTCTGGTCAGTCTTATCTTGGTGGATATTGACACTGATCCAATGTAAGAAATAATCGCTGTGATTCACTATCTGCCCCATGAGCTGGACACACCACAGCATGATTAGTGAGCTGCACAGATTCCCAGCTGTCTCCTAATTGCACATAAACAACTGAATATGAAAATGAGCTGATGACTATATTTAGCTTACACAATCTTAGTATAGATTCCAAAGAAATTCTTAATTTAGCTGAAAGCGGAAAAATGACTAAACATAGGTCTGTATTTACATGTATAGTTACTGGGGCAGTTTCTAGGCTAAATTGCACCCAGGGCGTAAAAATTGCGTCCCCTTCCCCCCCACCCCACCCCTGCGAACCCTTACTCTTTAGGTCACAAGTAGATTTGCCTACTTAGTATATAAAAAGAGAACAGCATGGCCTGGCACATCCAAGAATAAAACGCCAATTTGTTAAAAAACTTAAACATACAAATCCACAGCAGAGGCCACAAGGAGAGAGAGGGCGCATAAGCCAGACAGAGTTTCGACAGCTGTTTCGCACCCTTAGCTGGGGGGGCTTCATCAGGACACCGATCCTCCCAATTATCACCCCTTAACCACTTGCCGACCACCTTAAGCCGATGGGCGGCGGCAAGAGCTGGGCCCAAACGACCGGCGGGTGTGGTTATGCGACGATCGTGTCACGCGTAACGCGATCTGCCGCCGGCGACAGGCTCTGCCCACCTGGCGCAGTAACCCGCCGACCGTTCGGAAGTGCCGGCGGGTTATTAGCTGCTCGATCGCCGCATACAAATTGTATAATACGCTTTGTAATGTATACAAAGCGTATTATACAGGCTGCCTCCTGCCCTGGTGGTCCCAGTGATCGAGGGACCACCAGGGCAGGCTTCAGCCCCCTCGGTAAGCACCCAAGCACACTGATCTGTCCCCCCCTTCCCTCTGTTCGCCCACAGCACCCCTCAGACCCCCCCTGCCCACCCCCAGACCCCTGTTTGCACCCAATAACCCCGTAATCACCCATCAATCACTCCCTGTCACTATCTGTCAACGCTATTTTTTTTATTAGGTCCTAAACCGCACGCTGGGGGCTCCTGATCACCCCACACACACACTCTCAGATCCTCCAAAGAACCCCCCCCCTCCCTGTGTACTGTATACATCTATCCTCCCCTGTAATCACCTGTCAATCACCTGTAAATCACCACCTGTCACTGCCACCTATCAGATCAGACCCTAACCTGCCTCTTACGGGCATCTGATCACCCACCCACAGCATCAGATCGCCCGCAGACCCACCCTCAGAACACTTCCAAAGTGCATTGTTTACATCTGTTCTGCCATCTAATCACCCACTGATCACCCATCAATCACCCCCTGTCACTGCTACCCATCAGATTAGACCCCTATCTGCCCCTAGGGCACCCAAACACCCGCCCACACCCACAGAATGCCCTCAGACACCCCCCCCCCCCGTGTACTGTATACATCTATCCACTGATCACCCATCAATCACTCCCTGTCACCACCTGTCACTGCTACCCATCAGATCAGACCTTAATCTGCCCCTTGGGTACCCAATCAACCGCCCACTCCCTCAGAACGCCCACAGACCCCTGCCCTGATCACCTCGCCAGTGCATTGCTTGCATCTATTCCCCCTCTCTAATCACACCTTGAGACACCCATCAATCATCTCCTGTTACCACCTGCCACCCCCTAGCACACCTACCCATCAGATCAGGCCCTAATTTGCCCCGTGTGGGCTCCTGATCACTCGGCCAAACCCTCAGATCCCCCTCAGACCCCCTTCCGATCACCTCCCCAGTGCATTGATTGCATCTATTTTCCCCTCTAATCACCCCGAGACACCCATCAATCGCCTCCTGTCAGCCCCCTAGCACTCCTATCCATCAGATCAGGCCCTAATCTGCCACCTGCAGGCTTCTGATCACCCTGCCAAACCCTCACCCGCCCCACCGCAGTGACAGAATTTTTTTTTCCTAAGCAGTTGGCTGATGGTGTAATGGGCTCTGCCTCTGACACAGGAGACCAGGGTTTGAATCTCGGCTCTGCCTGTTCAGTAAGCCAACTCTAATTCAGTAGGAGACCTTTGGCAAGTCTCCCTTACACTGCTACTGCCAATAGAGCGCGCCCTAGTGGCTGCTGCTCTGCTCTGGCGTAGTGTTGGGCGAACACCTGGATGTTCGGGTTCGGGCCGAACATGGGCCAGATGTTCGGCATGTTCGGCCCGAACCCCGAACTCAATGCAAGTCAATGGGGACTCCTCCTCCTCACTCACACCACTGCTAGGCCAGCCAGCCACTGCAGCAGCCACCACCGGTACTATTTAACTTTACGTAAACTTTCTTATGGGGAAGCGGGCAGAGGGGGGAGCGCTAGCGGAGGGGGGTGGGGGGAATTTCCGACCCCCCCCCCCCCCCCCCGCGATCGGGGCATGCGTGACAAAAAATAAAATCTTCTATGAACTCACCATACACCTAACGGAATACCTTGGGGTGTCTTCTTTCTAAAATGGGGTCACTTGTGGGGTTCCTATACTGCCCTGGCATTTTAGGGGCCCTAAACCATGAGGAGTCTAGAAACCAAATGCCTCAAAATGACCTGTGAATAGGACGTTGGGCCCTTTAGCGCACCTAGGCTGCAAAAAAGTGTCACATGTGGTATCGCCGTACTCAGGAGAAGTAGTATAATGAATATATGAAAATAAACACATGAGATAATGGTTTGTATGTGTAGTACAACTAAGAAAAAGCATTAGTAGCACAGAAATGAGTCTAATATTGTTTCCAATACAGGAAGGCTTTGTTCACATCTAAAATCGAAATAGCTGAAGGCAGCGATTTTCGATTTTGTGAGTGATTTTTTTTTTCCCCTCCCGGCGCTTACCTGTTTTTGTAGAGAGCTCATAGAAGCTCTTTTGCATAGATAACAACAGATGCTTCTTAAAGAGAAACTGAGGTGGGTTCTAAGAACGCTAATTGCACACAGAGGATGGGTCTGCATATAATATCACGCTTCTGTTGCTATACTGATCCCTGCGCTCTGCTCTGCCCCTATAAATCAAACGCCGTGCAGTCGACACGCAGCGTGTTGCAGTCGGCAGTTTACCTCTAGATGTGTCAGTCTCTGTGGCTCCCCCGCCTCCTCCATAGCTCCGGTCCCCGCCCGCGTCCCTTTTCTCCCCGCTGAATGGAGGGAAGGGACGTGGGCGGGATCTGGCGATATGAAGGAAGCGGAGGAGCAGCGAGAGTGACAGATCCAGAGGTAAACAGCCGGCTGCAACATACTGCGTGCCGACAGCACGGCGTATGATTTATGGAGGCAGAGCGCAGGGGGGCTGTGGGGGGATCAGTATAGCAACAGAGGCTGGGCAGTATATGCAGACCGAGCCTCTGAGTGCAATTAGTGTTCTTAGAACCCACCTCGGGTTCTCTTTAACAGAGCAATTTGATTTTTTACTTCCTGACGCAAGTTAGGAAGTGAACTCTTTGACCCGGAAAATAATAAATACAATGTATTTATTCTTAAAAGTGCTGGGGAAATCGTTATACCAAGCGCTTTTTCAAGCATTTTGCGATTTCCTTATACCTGCCACTATAGGGAAATCGACCGAAAAATGGTACAGGCAGCGCTTTGCTGAGCGGATTAGAAACGCACTGCTCAGATGTGAACACTCTCATAGGGAATCATTGCACAAGCGCTTTAGGGCAATTTAGAAAATCGTCGGCGCTTAAAAAAAACGCAAAATGCCCTAGGTGTGAGCGAGCCCAAAGAGTTAAGAAGCTTCAGTTGTTATCTATGCAAAGAAGCTTCTCTGAGCTCTCCAAGTTGTTTTCTGGAGCTCTTATACAGTGGCTTGCAAAAGTATTCAGCCCCCTTGCAGTTTTCCACATTTTGTCACATTACTGCCACAAACATGAATCAGTTTTATTGGAATTCTACGTGATAGACCAATACAAAGTGGTGTACAGGTGAGAAGTGGAACGAAAATCATACATGATTCCAAACATTTTTTACAAATAAATAACTGCAAAGTGGGGTGTGCGTAATTATTCAGCCTCCCGGAGTCAATACTTTGTAGAACCACCTTTTGCCGCAATTACAGCTGCCAGTCTTTTAGGGTATGTCTCTACCAGCCACACATAGCGTTTTGCATTTTGGCAAAAAAGTTAGATTTTGGTCTCATCTGACCAGAGCACCTTCTTCCACATATTTACTGTGTCCCCCACATGGCTTGTGGCAAACTGCACGGGACTTCTTATGCTTTTCTGTTAACAATTGCTTTCTTTTTGCCACTCTTCCATAAAGGCCAACTTTGTGCAGTGCACGACTAATAGTTGTCCTATGGACAGATTCCCCCACCTGAGCTGTAGATCTTTGCAGCTCGTCCAGAGTCGCCATGGGCCTTTTGACTGCATTTCTGATCAGCGCTCTCCTTGTTCGGCCTGTGAGTTTAGGTGGACGGCCTTGTCTTGGTAGGTTTACAGTTGTGCCATACTCCTTCCATTTCTGAATGATCACTTGAACAGTGCTCCGTGGGATGTTCAACGCTTTTGGAAATCTTTTTGTAGACTAAGCCTGCTTTACATTTCTCAATAACTTTATCCCTGACCTGTCTGGTGTGTTCTTTGGACTTCATGGTGTTGCTCCCAATATTCTCTTAGACAACCTCTGAGGCCCTCACTGAGCAGCTGTATTTGTACTGACATTAGATTACACACAGGTGCACTCTAATTAGTCATTAGCACTCATCAAGCAATGTCTATGGGCAACTGACTGCACTCAGACCAAAGGGGGCTGAATAATTACGCACACCCCACTTTGCAGTTATTTATTTGTAAAAAATGTTTGGAATCATGTATGATTTTCATTCCACTTCTCATGTGTACAACACTCTGTATTGGTCTTTCATGTGGAATTCCAATAAAATTGATTCATGTTTGTGGCAGTAATATGACAAAATGTGGAAAACTGCAAGGGGGCCGAATACTTTTGCAAGCCACTGTACATCAAATAAACAGTCAGAAACAGATTTAGATAAGATTTTTACTGCACGGATATTATTTCTGCTTGTTTTATAGTTTAAAATACAGAGTGTAACTTGTAATGGCAAATATGACAGAATTATGCAATGTTCTAAAAAAAAAGCTATATATCTAAAAATTAAAATTTTGATATTAATTAAATATTTTCTTTACTAATAATATTCTACTGTATTAATTTTTTTCAGTACTACACATAAAAATCATTACATCATAAGTTTTTTCACTTCAGTGTCACTTTAAGGTGTCCCTTAAACGGTGCTATTTTTTAAAGAAAGGATCAATGACGTGATCGATTAGGCCCCCAAGCTTCTCTGTTTTCATACAATATGATCTGTATAATCTCATCAAAAATATGACAGTTCACCAAAAATGGTACTGTTATTGGATATCTTCAGGAGATGTACAGGTGATCCTAATAAAGTGCTCAGTGAGTGTATAATGAAATAGCTGCTCTCTGTATAATTGAATCCAGGTACAGCAGGAGCACCTCTGTCATGTTAAACAGGTTGTGATCTTAATGAGTGCTAAAGCGCAGTCTGGGGGTGTAACGTACCAACGTTACGTACACAGAGCACTGCTTAGTCGGTCAGGCCCTCTGCTCTTGTTTACATTAGAAGCATATGGTGTGGGTTATGATTTCGTGCTGCGAGTGTGTCATTCCAGCGCTGTGTTTGTGTATAGTGCTGTAGAGGGAGGGGGCTCAAGCTGCATGTTAATGCACGTGGGGATTGGATGGTGATGGATGTGAAGGAAGCTGGGAGGGTATCGTTAACAGGTGAAGCACAGTGCGGGAAATCATAATGTTCCAGGAAGCACTGAGGTCCTAGCACTGGCCCATTGTCTTCCTATAGGACAAGTTTCTGCAAAGCAGCACTACAGTCCAGAATAATAAATAGTCAAGCAGAAAAAAAAACACAAAGGAGGCATTATAACAGTTGCATGATAATAATTAGGTAATAGCCAGGGGTTATTAATCCTCCACCTGCCCCAAATCTAACGCAAAACTACAAATATGGCATAGTAAATTACAGAAGAATTTGAGGATTTGCTAAATCAGTTTTATCAGTTGTTGTAATTAAACTTTGATTGCTGCTAACCGTCTATAAATTAAGGTAGTTCCAAAGTTACGTACGCCTGATTTACGTACAACCTGTAGGTATGTCTTGTGCAACAGGCAAATTGTCGTCACTACCGCACTGAATGGAGAGCACAGAGAGCTTGTCAAAGCCGTCAGTGAGGAAACTCAGAGTGGGACCCTGATGACACAACGGCGGACAGTGGTGGAACAGAGCGGGGTCAGTTGTGGATGGAAGAGTCACAGGTGGGGGCAATGACAGCAGGAGGCACAGAGGAGTACAATGGTGGCACATGGAGATACAGGAGTTTAAAGTTTCTTTAAATATGTTATCGTTTTGAAACTAACAACGTTATAGTTTTTGTCAAATTATTTTGTTTGTATGTACAAATTTGACATGATCAAATATGTTATTGTTTCTACATTTTTAAAGGTGCTTGTGCGGGGGATGGGGGGGGGGGGGTAGGGTTAGGCACCACTAAGAGGGGTCTTAGGGTTAGGCATGCGTGTCTATAAATCAGCTGTTTTTGTAGTCATTTGTGCACCCAAATTACTAACTAACCGCTATAGCCAGAATTCCTATTACGGTCTATGGTGGCGATAGCTGTGCCCAAAGAAGGGGTCTTAGAGCTAGGCACCACCAAGGGCGGTCTCACGGTTAGGCACCACCGAGGGGGGGGGGGGGTTCTGTGTGACAGTAGAGTTAGGTTAAGTTGTATTTTTGAATTATGAAAGGGTTTTTAAAGTAATTATCTTTTCATTTAGCATAAAATTTTGAAACTGTACTTATCATTTACATATTTTTGGCTTCACTTTGTGCCTATTTGAAAACCATCATTATTGTTTATTACGATTTTGGCTTCACCCCGCACCCATTCTTCCTTGCGCCTCTATTTCGTACACGCCCCTAGACACCTGCCTAGCTTTCCATGTGGGTGATCCAACTCTGCCTAGAGCTACTCCTTTATAGTCTTCAAATTCCTGTTATCCCATGTGCTCAGCGCTATACTAGTACAGCAAAGTCCCTGTTATCCAGTACTCAGGCAACCAGAAGTCTAAACTAACCAGCATGCCTGAGGGATAACAGGAACTGTTTTTTTTGTTTGTTTGGGGGAGGTGGGGGGTTTTGGGGGGGGGTTGTTGTTTTTATTTTTAGTTTTTTTACTGGGGACTCTGCTGTACTTCAGTTGAGATCCTGACTGCATTAAACGCTATTTTTCTTTCAGTACGTTTCCACTGGCGTTTTAGATGCGAGGTGATTGCCGCATTGCCTTGCATCCCTCTGCAAGTACTTCCGGCTGTCTTCCATACAACCGGATGCGGCGTCATGAAGCTTCCCGTCGGCGGCTGTGGGGACTCGGATGCGTGCTGCGGAAAACTGCAGTATGCTATCTATAATTTTGTAAAAACCTGTCATACAAATAAAGCACCTGCACCCAGGCACCCATGCCAAGTACCCAGGCACCGCCGCCAGCACCCAACCACCCCTACCTGCACCCAGGCACCCTAACCAGCACCTGGACACCCCAGACAGCAGCCAACCACCCCCACCACCATCAGGCTAGAACCCAGACACCCCAGCCAGGTGGGGGGTGGCTTAAGGCTGCACAGTGGGCATGGCTTAAGCGTCCCTCTTTCTCATCTTCAAAAGTTGGGAGGTATGATGTTCACTGTAAAGTATGCCTAAAGCTAGGTACATGTTGGATGACGCTTAGCTAGGCCGCCGTTCAGAATCTGTGAATTTAGCATGTGTAGAAGTGTCCCCTGAAGTTGTATAAAGATACAGCATGCAGATCTTTAGTGACACCCAACCCTATTGTTCCTCTCCTCACCCCTACTGCTTTGTTGTGCACCATGCCTGACTTAAGATGGCGGAGGCAGCCGATAACGACCACATCAGCTGATAGTCAGGCGTGTGTACAGAGGCCCACAACCAGCAGCAGCCATTCGACAAGCGATCTGCCTGGAGGATCAACTTGGCACAACTTCTTTCAAGACGCCGCTCCCCCGGCCGCCACATGACGTCACGCATGCACTACTCTGTTGTCCCTCTGCCCCGGCCGCATAGCAATGGAACGCATTGTCAGCTACACAGCTTTCATGTCTCTGTACAGGCCAGCCCAGTGATGTGCCCAAGGGGATCAAGTCCCAATCTGGGTGTTAAGTGTCTATGCACCTTAAAGAGGAACTCCAGTGAAAATAATGTAATAAAAAAGTGCTTCATTTTTACAATAATTATGTATAAATGATTTAGTCAGTGTTTGCCCATTGTAAAATCTTTCCCTGATTTACATTCTGACATTTACTGCTGGCAGGTGATGTCACTGGAAGGAGATGCTGCTTGCTTTTTTGGGAGTTGGAAACAGCTGTTATTTCCCACAATGCAACTGGGCTCCCACAGTGTGATGTCAGTACCTCAGTGCTGTGAGGCGCTGACATCACACTGTGGGAGGGGTTTCATCACAATATCAGCCATACAGAGCCCCCTGATGATCCGTTTGAGAAAAGGAATAGATGTCTCGTGGGAAAGGGGGTGTCAGCTACAGAATGGGATAAAGTTGAATTTTTGGTTACATTTTCTCTGTAAAACACACTGGCCCCAAACTCACGCTCAAATCAATCAACCCCGGTACCTGCATGCAACAATTTTCACACTCAAAACAAGGTCTGCTAAAATTAATATCACAATTATTATTTTTTTAACAAGAGCGGAGTTTAATTTCAAAGCGCTTACTACTCCAGCCTGGATGTGAAATCAGAAGGATTTGTGTCTTCCTATATATGAATTGACAACGAGGGTGTAAGCCAGGGACAAGCAAGAATCAGTCTGTATCCAAGCATGGGAACTCTCCAAACATTTTCATGTACTTTAAGGCTTCAGAGGATGCCTGCTCATAGGAAAACTGCAACCCCTCAGTACACAGCTGCCTGCATGGTTACACACAGTGATTTAATTAGCTCTAATTCATTACATTTCATTTTTTGCTTTGGTTAACAGCTAGTTTTCCACTTTTCAATGGCATATGACAGATTCCCGGCAACTATTACACACACTATTTTCCATCTTATGCTTTTAAAAAGAAATTCCACTTATGCTGAGAATTAACACACACCATTCAGTTCAGCTCTATGTACTGTATTGGGAGACAAATGTTTCAGCTTGCTTACTTTGTTTTTCTGTACAGTACATATGAAAGAAAACCTGAAGTGAACATAAACTTAGGAGATATGAAATTATATTTGACAAGGTTGGTAACAGACTTCCATGTGTGGTATCTAGGGTTTGGATACCAACCTTGACATGAAATGATATTGGTAGAACTAATCACTAACTTTCTTGGAATCCCATATTCTAATTTCGTGTTTAAAGGACACCTGAAGGGAGAGGGATATAGAGGCTGCCATATTTATTTTCTTTTAAGCAATAATACCAGTTGCCTAGCTATCCTGCTGATCCTCTGCCTCTAATACTTTTAGCCATAGACCCTGAACAAGCATGCAGCAGATCAGGCACATTATTGTCAAGATGACACATTACTGACAAGATTAGCTGCATGCTTGTTTCTGGTGTTTTTCAGACTTTACTGCTGCCAAATAGACAAGCAGGGCTGCCAGACAACTGGTATGGTTTAAAAGGAAATAAATATGGCAGCCTCCATATACCTCTCTCTTCAGTTGTCCTTTAACCACTTGAGGACCGTCGGCTTACACCCCCTTAGTGACCAGGCTATTTTTTTTTTTTTTTTGCAATTCAGGGCTCTGAAGCTTTAACAGGTCACTGCAGAGCCATAAAAATTAGCACACAAATTAAACCCCCCCCCCTTTTCTGCCCACTAACAGAGCTTTCTGTTGGTGGGCTCTGATTGCTGCTGCAGGCAGTGTTTTTTTATTATTATTATTAATTTATTTGTGTATATTTTTTAAATAAAAGTGTATTTTTAAAATAATGTATTTCCCCTCCCTCTTTTCCGCATCAACCTATGAGAGTTAATCGCTCCTAAGCCTCCCTAGGGGGCAGTCGAGTGACACGGCTGTCCCCAGTACAGTGCTGCTTTCGTTTGCAGCGCTGTACAAAGTAAATAGACGATCGTCCCTGGGAGACTGATGATGGTCATTCAAGTGGGAATGGGTGCGCATCAGGGCGCGCAATTCCCTGCAAACCACGCCCCCCGGACGCAACGTTAATTGGTGTTACGCAGTCCTGGGAGAGCCGCCCCGTTCATGGTCGTTATGTAGTTAAGGACTAAAGATCTCAGTTTGAAGTCTGAGCCATGTTTTACATTACACTTTCATCCCTGCTAATCATTGAGCTCCAAAGCAAATAAATGGAGACCTATTGAACTTTTAATCACTATCTTGCCATCATATCTGCACAGCCATGCACAAGTTTTATAGCTCCTAATTCGTTTCCAGGAGTTTAGAGGACCGGGCTCGAGAAACCGGAGGCCAACAAGTAGAGATGGCCCGCCCCTTATACTACATCATTGGACTAAACTTTGACTCTCTACATCACAGTCAGCAGACACATGGCAGCCAATCAGGCTGCACTCCCTCCTGGAGCCCCCCCCCCCCCCCCCCCCCTATAAAAGGCAGCAGCGTCGACCATTTTCTCACTCTGTGTGCTGTTGTGTTAGTGAGAGAAGGGAGAAAGGTTGCTGCAGAGATAGGGAAAGCTTAGTTAGGCTCTTGTTAGGCTTGTTAGCTTGCTCCTTTCTGATACGTATTGCTAAAAAGCACCTCAAAACAGCTCTTTTGAGAACTAATATTCTTGTGATGTGTTTTTCTTTTTTTTTTGGCCCACTGACACTTGCATATACAGCCCTGTCTGTTGCAGCTGGCCCTTGCTAATTGCTATACTGTGCCAGGCCCAGCACATTCAGTGCCTACCTTTTCACTGCACCTGTGAGTGTGACAGCTGCACATTGTATTGTAATACCACTCACTGCATACATTTTACTGCACCTGTGTGACCGCACTCAGTTTTATATACCAGTCCCTGCATACATATTAACTGCACCTGACAGCTGCACATTGTATTGGAATACCAGTCACTGCATACCTTTTACTGCACCTGTGTGACAGCACACAGTTTTATATACCAGTCCCTGCATACCTATTAACTGCACCTGACAGTTGCACCTTGTATTGTAATACCAATCACTGCATACCTTTCACTGCACCTGTGTGACCGCAAGCTGTTTTATATACCAGTCCATGCATACCTGTTAACTGCATCTGACAGCTGCACATTGTATTGTAATACCAGTCACTGCATACCTTTTACTGCACCTGTGTGACTGCACGCAGTTTTATATACCAGTCCGTGCATACCTGTTAACTGCACCTGTGTGTGTGACAGCTGCACATTGTATTGTAATACCAGTCACTTCATACCTTTTCACTGTGTGACTGTGCATTGTTATACCATACCAGAAGTCACTGCATACCTTTTCACTGCACCTGCGTGACTACACATTTGTGTACCATACCAGCAGTCACTGCATACCTTTTCACTGCACCTGTGTGACTGCACATTGTATTAGTCAAGTCAGTGCATACCTTTCACTTCATCCCCCCTATATGGACAAAACAGGCAGAGCCAGAGGCAGGCCACCCGGCAGGTTTGTTTGAGGCCATGCTGTCGTGTTTTCGTGCAGCCCTGAACCAAAGTACAGTGTTCAGAAGGCATGTGCCATCAACCCCCAAGATTGTCAGGACGTAGTTGACTATTTACCACAGAACACTTCATCTTCCTCAGCTTCCGCACGGAACCGTGACATATCTTCCTCCTCCTGCTCTGATTCTGGCACCCCACTTAACACTCAGTCGGCAGCCAACAAAGTGCCATCATCCCAGGGCTCAGCGGTGTGGAAATTTTTGTGTGTGTCTGCCTCAGTTGAGAGCAATGCCATCTGTACTCTCTGCCACCAAAAATTGAGCCATGAAAAGACCAAGACCCACGTAGGGACAACTTCCTTACGGAGGCACTTGATGACAAAGCACAAACTGCAATGGGATGACCACCTGAGGAAAAGCAGCACAAAAAAGCAAAGCCACACACCGCAGTGGAAGCTACCAGACTGCAATTATTTCTCAAAAAAGGCGATACCCAAACTGCACCGTGATGTTAAAAGGCAAGTGGTGTCCTCTTTGGCACACAGCATTGGATCAAGGGTCCATCTGACCACGGATGCCTGGTTCGCAAAGCACGGTCAGGCCTGCCCGAAGACTAAGTCAGTCCCCACACACAGCATCTCTGCCTGCACGCCGTGTGACTGCCTGCCCCATTACTAAGTTGGTCTCCAGTCCCCACACAGCATCTCTGTCTGCAGGCCGCTTGACTACCTTCTCCGCCACCACCAACAGGGTCCAGGATTCCAGGCGGATTCCTGAACTTTTAAGGCCGCTGCTAGCAGCGGCCACTAACAAAATCAATATTTTTTTCTACTGCGTGTACATGCCTGCCTAATTTTTCTGACTGCACTGGCATGTACATGTGTCAATTCAAAAGGCATGTACATGTGTCAATTCTCCTTTGTGATCGTTACCTTGCCGCGGTGAAGGGGCTTGCGTATCACAATGAAGCAATGACTGGCTATATAAGTGTGTTGGGGGGCACACCTGACCCAAGATAGTAAGGTCGTTGCTTCATTGTGAACAGACCAAATTCGATCAGCTGGACAGTCACTATTGTTCTGTCATTGAGCTACCTCAGCCCAGCGACCATATGGCTTGAAACCCGCCATCGCCTGCACTCTCGCCATGGTGCGCACCAGTCCAGCACGGCCATCACTACACAAAAAGCTGTTTGCGGTGCGTTACACAGTGTGTTTGGTCTGTCAGTGTGAAGCAGTACACTAATTACACTACCTGATTGATGTATACACACGCAAGATGTTTTAAAGCACTTTATGCCTCCAATTTAGCAATGCAATGTGATTTCTGCCCTTAAAACCCTGCTCTGCATGAAATCAGTAATTTTCCCCGGGACTTTCCCCACTCCGCCATGCCCCCCTCCAGGTGTTAGACCCCTTGAATCATCTTTTCCATCACTTTTGTGGCCAGAATTAGTGTTTGAAGTTTTGAAAGTTCGCCTGCCCATTGAAGTCTATTGCGGTTCGCAAAGTTCGCACGAACACAAACTTTTGCAGAAGTTCACGTTCGAGGTTCGCGAACCTAAAATCAGAGGTTCGAGCCATCTCTACCAACAAGCAGCGGCAGCACACTCAGGAGCAGGTAATCTAACCCACCATGGGCTTCAAGCGATAGGTTTTCCCAGATTCAGGGTTACTGTAAGTCAATTGAATAACTACATAAGCTGTATCCTCAATTGACTGCACTTGTGTGGATGTTGTGCAGTGAGTGTCTGTATGATTGTGAAAAGAGAAAATCACTTTTGATGTTAGGAATTTGGCCACGCCCCTTTCTCATCTCCATCTTATTTAATCTTATTACCGGTAATTGCCTCTCTCTGAGAATTGAGCTTTTTATCTGTATCCTCGTATGGTCATTACAGAATAACCAAGAGTGCACTTATGCTGTACATGCAAGAAGCATCAGCCAAACTGCTCTATTTCTGTACATTAGACCCACAACATGACTATTAGGCAATATGTGTTTTTGAACAGATCATACACGCCAGTGGCAGCACTACACCTGCATGTGTTGGCTGAGTGATTTGTCATGTTGTGAAATATCTCCTAAATGCATGTGAAGGTGTTGTGACATCTCTATTGGAGTTGTCTGATTCAGCCCTAAAAATGACAGAGACAAACCATCCAGACAAACCCATCATCTCCAGGGCTTGGCACTCACAGACAGGCACTGGAGCCTCCATAAATTAATGATACGGGTGGGGGTGAAATTATTCTGAAGTGTTAATTCATGACTGGCCATATTTTAATCTTCAAAGAAAATTTTACTTAAAGGGTAACTGAACTGACATGAGACACAATGAGTTAAATATTTGCAAGTCCTAGGCATACATAGAACTAGGCTATGTTCCGGTTGTCTTTTTTCTCACCATAAAATAAGAATTTATATTTAGGTATATGAATACTAATAGGTGGGGTAAAAATGTTAAACATGCATTTTAGCTTTTCAACAGAAAATAAGACTGTAGGATTCTAGGAAAGCTGTATTTAGAAGTAGGAGTACTATAGTTAAAATAGTTTATCCCATAAGTTTTTTTTTTAGTTTAAGTTTGATTACCAAAAATGAAATAACATACAGCACTCAGTTTACTAAGATATCTCCAGTATAATCTTATATAACCCAAGTAAGGAGGTGAATGTAAACCACATAATAGCAGACACTTTATTTACCATACAACCAATGTGTGTAGGAGCACTCAACAAAATTCACACTATTAGAATATTGAGAAATCCACAGTAGCCTCGGGAATTTCTGCCCAATCTGCAGCCCTTGACCACAGCACAAGATGTCACACGCTGCTCAAGTTTCCTTCAGAAAAAAAGCATATGAATGAGCCCTCATAGTGCAATATCACTTCTCATACACCAATATACAATATTTTTTGGAATATAAGAATATAAGATGCAACTAGGTTTAGAAGGCAAAAACCAGAGAAAAAATATATACTAAACCCGCTGCATCCATAGTCCAGGAGAGTCTTGTAGATGTTCTCCCTCAATGATTGTGTCCGCCTTGTACCTCCTGTGTCCCCATGTGTATTCCTGTGTCCCCTTCTGTCCATTATTTATCCCAATCTGTCCCCATGTGTCCTCTATGTATCCCCTTCTGTCCCCATGTACATTGCACTGCACGATCACTCGGTGTGACAGTGTAGTGAAAAATAGGGGTTTACATCCCCTCACCTGCACTCTCATGCATTGGTGTTCCAGCTCAGATTGTATTACTGGCTCACTGCTTTACAGAATTCTCACTCATTACATCAAGTCAGGATCTAATATCAATGGCTGTTATCAGCAGAAATGTATAGAATAAAGTATGCAATAATGTCTATATCCAGCACTTCCTATGGTATTTACTGTGGGTGTAACAACTCCTCAAGTGAGTGACGTCAACCCTCTCAAGTCACTTCAAAACAATCTCAACAGAGATCACACTCAAACGTTTATTTCTTGAAATGCGTTCAAACCAGAAAAATCCAATGTTTTGAGATTGTAATAGTCCTGTTATCAAGGTATAGTGTCCAAAATCGCTATATATCAGTGTGGGATGCTACGTCAGCTGCCAGGCTATGAAAGGATGCAATTTATCTTGTTTGCACAAATTGAAGAAATGAACATTGTGAAATTGCAACTCTAATGAGCTTTTTTGACATGCAGAGTTACAACATACCTTTTGTTTAGAGGGAAAATTTGAATTACAGTACTTTAAAGGGAACCTTAATTGAGAAGTATATGTAGGCTTCCATATTTATGTCCTTTTAAACAACACCCATTGCCTGCCTGTCCTGCTGATCATCTGCCTCTAATACTTTTAGCTATACACCCTGAACAAGCATGCAGATCAGATGTTTTGGACCGTATGTCTGACTTTATACGCCACATGCTTGTTTCAGGTGTGTGATCCAGGTACTACTGATCAGCAGGACTGTTAGGCAACTGGTATTGTGTAAAAGGAATTAAATATGGCTGCCTCCATATCTCTATTGCTTCAGGTGTCCTTTAAAGGGACTCCGAGCAGTGCAGAAACTATGGAAAGATGCATATCATTTTAAAGCTCTCTTTCTCCTCTTTCCAATGATATATAAACCACCACCCTACGTCTTTTAGTTTTCGCTATTTTCACGATTAAAATTGCAGCGGCCGCGATTTCGATCGCGAAAATAGAGAAAACTAAAAGGCGTAGGGCAACGATGTAGGTGTCGTCAGAAAGAGGAGAAAGAGAGCTTTAAAATTATATCCATCTTTCCATAGTTATATTGTATTACACAGGGCGACTTTTTGTCAAAGTCAGCAGCTGCATTCAGCAGAATGGAGCTGCTGACACTGGGGAAAGTGTCGTCCTGTGTAATACAATATAACTATGGCTTGATGGATATCATTTTAAAGCTCTCTTTCTCCTCTTTCTGACCACACCTAAATCGTTGCCCTACGCCTTTTAGTTTTCTCTATTTTCGCGATCGAAATCGCGGCCGCGGCAATTTCAATCGTGAAAATAGCGAAAACTAAAAGACGTAGGGTGGTGGTTTATATATCATTGGAAAGAGGAGAAAGAGAGCTTTAAAATGATATGCATCTTTCCATAGTTTCTGCACTGCTCGGAGTCCCTTTAAGCAGTTCAGGTCTGTTTTCCCGCCATGGTGCAATGCTGGTAAAATTGCAACGGAAACCTTGTGTAGTAGTACACATTTTGTATAGATGTTGGTCAATCTCCCAAATCATAGATCTCTCATCCAAAATTAAACTATTCATACCTTCTGGGGTGACAAATTCTGCAGCTGAGAGTCTTAATGTAGCTCCTGATGTGCTTATTCTTCACGTGTAGAGTTAAATGGCCCCTTTTATTGGCTCATTTTGTCCTTTAAACCATTTTTCAAACTATTACATTGTAGTAGCAGTTTGTACTCTAATTCCTGGCATTCTTGCTTTTTTCTTACTTTAAGTCTCTTGAAATTTTCCATTAGTACTGAGATCCTGATTTTAATGATAATTAATGAGGATTAATGATCCCGATTAACTGCTGCAGAAGTGTGCTAGTTCATGAACAGCAATTTTTTTGACTGAAGTTGAACCTATGTAAGCTGATTCTATACCACATTGTCCAGGTTCTCCCACAGTCCCGTGTTGGAAAATCTCGTGCACACATTGAAATAGACCACTCTGAATGATTTATACAAAAATGATCCCTTGCCTTCGTGTGATATAACAGTGATAAGTAAAGGTGGCACAGCGGCTCACTGGCTAACATTCTCACTTTGCTGCTCTAGAGTCTTAAGTCTGGTATACACATAATATTTTTATTGGCCAATCTTTGGCCAATTTTACCACTTCCGTGTAGGGATGGTCAATGAGATACAAATAATTTTGAGTTGGCGGAGCATTATGCAGATTTTGTATGCAGATTTATGCAGCTTGAAAGGGAACCAATCAAATCCTGCTGAGATAAAATGTGATTAGTCAATTTTCAAGCTGCATACATTTGCATACAAAATTTCCGTAGTGTTGCATCCATTCAAAATTATTTGCATCCCATTGACCATTCCTACTTCCATGTAATATGAGAGCTTGTCTGCATAATCTGTTCATCATAGTATTTAAAATGTGTTGGCTCTTATACAGCATGGAGGTAGTAAAACTGGCCAGTCATTGGCCAACAGCCAATCAAAATTGGATGTGTGCACCAGCCTTTGGTTTTGAATATCAGCTGCTGTGTTCACTCCATGCATGAAGTCTGTTTGCTCTCCCCTTGTTTGCAGGGTGGGATTTCTGGAATTGTAACATAGGCCCAGGAATTGTAACATAGGCCCAAGGCAGATGCAGTCCAAGTAGGCAGATAGATATGGAAAAAGGTAACTGCATATGAAAAGAGTGGCTGCAAATGGGGAGCAACACATGGAAGAGGGGAGCTTATATCAAGACAGCTGAACATCAAAGAGAAGAGTACCTCAGTGTTACACACGGAAGAGGGGGCTGCACTTGAAATGGGAGGGTCTCTTTACCAAAGTAAAGGGGAGTCAAAACAAAGTTGGCCTGGGGCAGAAAAAAGTATAAATCCAGTCTATCCAGTCTCGCATGTTTAAACATATTTTCTTAGGCGCTTCTGGGGGATACCATGCCTGACCCCTTGTGTGGAGACTTATAAAGTCTTTTGACAGCCCCCCGTCTGAGTGATGAAGGGGCCTGCTCCTAACAGTCATCATAAGAGCACTTAAGTCCACAACTAGTCAATAACAACATCTTAATAATTTAGTTGCTCCTGCTCTATCTCATACCACACTGTGATTTCACCTATAATGTTCTCTCTTTAGCCCACTCATGTATGAGTATTGTGAACAAGGTATCATCAATGTTACTTTGGGGACTTGTCACATTTGTTTACTGTTTCCTGTACTGGAATTATTTTGTCTTTCTTGAAAATGTTTCAACAACTTTTCCTACGAATGTTATATATAATATATATATATATATATATATATATATATATATATATATATATATATACAGTATATATATATATATATATATATATATACATATATATATATATATATATATATATATTTATTTATATATATATATATATATTGATAATTCAATAAAAATATTAAAAATACAAACATATTTTCTTTGGGCACTCCAGTTTCTGATAAATTATTTGGTTCCAGCCAAAACTATATGGGGTGTCGCCTGTCCACCACCAGTGCCGAGCGCTAACAAGTGCCCGGCCAGTGAACATGTGCAATTGACAGGCGGTGAACGAAGGTACTCTTGTGCTCCCACATGAATTTGCAATCTGATGACAGGTGGTGAACGAAGGTATTCTTGGGCTCCCACATGAATTCTTTGCAATCTGATGGGTCATATGATTGCTATGTTTTGCTTGGTGAGAGATGTAGACCTACTTACTGGATTTGGGTGGAAGCTGTCGCTTCTGGGGTACTGGTAATACTTCTGTTGGAGGCCTTGTACAACTCACTAACTCCAGAACTTAAATATTAAATACTCTGCAATAATGTTTGATAGCATGCTAGCAATATATCTAGCAGTGAATCAGGCAAGTTTTTTGAAAGTGTTGATGCACTTTAAGAATGTTATTGTAAAATGGTTCTGTAGATTTAAGCAGAGGGAATATGGAATATTGGAGGATGGAAGATGGATTTTCCTTTCTGAATGCAAATGTTGCTCGGCTATAACTTTTCCAGATCATCAGTATCTGGTATTTATGTACTAAAGAGGAAAAATTATTATTATTTTTTTTAAAAAGAAAAGTGCTTTAAAGTTAAATTCCAGGTAGACCAATAAGAACAGTATACAACTTCCACCCCATGCCTAGAACTGTTCTGTATTTTGTTGAAGTCTAGACATTTCATTTAGGATATAGTGGTAAAGGTTTAAAACATCTGTCAGGTTTTTATTGCTGTTTAGTCCCAGCTGATATATCCTGCATGTCACCAAAGTCAGAAACAGACTGTCTGCATGTTGGGTTGGTTTATCTCTGTACAATTATAAGCTATAGGCTTGCTATACACCAGCGGTTCTGGATGTAAGCCTGGCTTCAGAGACATATAGAGATAATTTGCATGATCAGTAGTGATGCATTGTGGGTAACCACAGTTGCTCACTTAAAAAGGGTTCTGTGGAATCCTGCAATAAACATAAGCAGACACTTACCTTTGGCTTTTATTAGCCCCCTGTAGCTGTAATGTCCCACGCCGTCCTCCTATCACTCGTTCCACGCTGCTGGTCCCGGTCTAATTATGCGTGTCACGTGTCTGTGGCCCCGTGCACGCTCCCGCTCACGTCTCCGGGAGCTTACTGCGCAGGCGCAGTACAAAAAAACCTTGTACTGTGCCTGCGCAGTAAGCTCTCGGAGACACGAGCGGGAGCGCACATTATTTGTCTTCTTAGACGAATAATTGCCCGGTGCCAGCGGCGGGGAACAAGTGATCGGAGGAGGATGGTGTGGGACATAACAGCTACAGGGGACTGATAGAAGCCCCAGGTATGTGTCTGTTTATGTTTATTGCAGGACTCCACAGAACCCCTTTAAAGCTGAATTATCACAAATATCTTGGAGAATCACTAATTATAAAAACTTTTTCTGAAAGAAGAAAGCTAGGAGTGATGGAGTAATGCTGGCCATCCCCTCCCGCCTTGACCCACCATATTCAACAAATGAATGAAAGTGTGTTTCTATTTACACCTACGATATTCTCTTTTCTAGTCCCACAATAATGTGCTTCAGTCTGGATCTGGGGTCTTCTGCAACTTCTGCAATGCCTTCTGGTAGAGGAGAACACATAGCCAGACCTAGTATGGACCATGCACTACTACACACTAATCAATGGTAAACAGCACATGGAAATGATGATATGGCATCCCTTTCCCAGAGACTAAAATGCAACTGTGAATGTAGCTTTAAGATAATACCGGAAGTTGGATCATGCAAAGCACAGTGAGACTATTATATCCTCGACCTCTGCCTGTGACTTTGATATTCTGCGTGCCATCAGCCCTGACCTCAGCTTGTGGATTCTCCCTAGGTTCCATTACTGGTAACTTCTGCTCTCCTCTCCAGTCCCTGATTTCACCACACTGATGGTTCTTCTCTGTTCTTCTTGTCTCTAATAGGGCAATCGCAAGGGTCATAAGCTGGTGGTCACAAGCAAGAAAGAATCCGTTCCCCACTAGGAGCCATGATTCATTGTTCCACGCAGGAGTCCAGTGAAGACAGGCTTTGGGTTAGATATGCAGAGATCCATAAGAGCTCTAGAGATGTACCGAACGGTTCGCCGGCGAACGGTTCCAGGCGAACTTTGGGGGTTCGCGTTCGCCTGCACCAGGCGAAATTTTGCGAAAGTTCGATTCGCCCCATAATGCACTATGAGGGTCAACTTTGACCCTCTGCATCACAGTCAGCAGGCACATTGTAGCCATTCAGGCTACACTAAGCCCTGGAGCCCCACCCCCCCTTATATAAGGCAGGCTGCGGCGGCCATTAGCCTCACTCGTGTGCCTGCTAGAGACAGACTAGGGACAGCTGCTGCAGACTTGTTCTTCTAGGGAAAGATTAGTTAGATTCTTGGCTGCTTAGCTTGCTCCTGGCTGATTGTTATTGCTTTTATAGCACCCCTCAATAGCTCTTTTCAGAGCTCATCCTGTACTTTTTTTTTCTGTGTGTCAAACTGACACTTTTGTTGCATGCACAGCCTTGCTAATTGATAGTGTGTGTGCCACTGCCAGCAGCCCAGCACATTCAGTGACTACCTGTGTGTGTGACAGGGAGCTGCACATTGTACTGCCCAGTACTGCATATACCCAGTACCTGTTGTGTTTACTTAACCCACCTCATCACTGCATATACCTAGCTTTGTGTTGAGTGAACCCAGCTCACTGCATCTAACTACCTGTTGTGTTCAGTGAACCCACCTCACTGCATCTAAGTACCTTTACTGTTCAGTGAACCCGGCTCACTGCATCTAACTACCTGTTGTGTTGAGTGAACCCACCTCACTGCATCTAAGTACCTTTACTGTTCAGTGAACCCAGCACACTGCATCTTACTACCTGTTGTGTTCAGTGAACCCAGCTCACTGCATCTAAGTACCTTTATTGTTCAGTGACCCAAGCTCACTGCATCCAACTACCTGTTGTGTTCAGTGAACCCAGCTCACTGCATCTAAGTACCTTTACTGTTGAGTGAACCCAGCTCACTGCATCTAACTACCTGTTGTGTTGAGTGAACCCACCTCACTGCATCTAAGTACCTTTACTGTTCAGTGAACCCAGCTCACTGCATCTTACTACCTGTTGTGCTCAGTGAACCCAGCTCACTGCATCTAAGTACCTTTACTGTTCAGTGAACACAGCTCACTGCATCTAACTACCTGTTGTGTTGAGTGAACCCACCTCACTGCATCTAAGTACCTTTACTGTTCAGTGAACCCACCTCACTGCATCTAAGTACCTTTACTGTTCAGTGAACCCACCTCACTGCATCTTACTACCTGTTGTGTTCAGTGAACCCAGCTCACTGCATCTAAGTACCTTTACTGTTCAGTGAACCTAGCTCACTGCATCTTACTACCTGTTGTGTTCATTGAACCCAGCTCACTGCATCTAAGTACCTTTACTGTTCAGTGAACCCAGCTCACTGCATCTTACTACCTGTTGTGTTCATTGAACCCAGCTCACTGCATCTAAGTACCTTTATTGTTCAGTGAACCCAGCTCACTGCATCTAAGTACCTTTATTGTTCAGTGAACCCACCTCACTGCATCTAAGTACCTTTATTGTTAAGTGAACCCACCTCACTGCATCTAAGTACCTTTACTGTTCAGTGAACCCAGCTTACTGCATCTAACTACCTGTTGTGTTGAGTGAACCCAGCTCACTGCATATACCTAGCATCCCCCCAAGATGGACAAAATGGACAAACCAGGTAGAGGAAGAGGCAGACCCAGAGGAAGGCCACCAGGCATCGGCAGGTCTGTGCGAGGTGGTGTTGCTGTGATTTCGTGCGGACCTGGCCCAAAATACAGTGCTCAGAAGAAGGCACGTGCCATCACTTCCCAAGATCAGGACGTGCTTGACTATTTAACACAGAACACCTCATCTCCCGCAGCCACCAGCACTACAACAAGCACCACATCTGCTGCATTTGACACTTCGCAGGAGTTATTTGGTGGTGGTGGTGAAATCACTGATTCACACCCACTACTGCAACAACAAGAAGAAGGCGCAGGTACACCACCTCATACGTCTGAGTTAGGTGGCGATAGTATGGACGTAACGTTTGAGGAGGTGGATGATGAACCACCTGAAGTTGGTGCAGTTGAGGAGGTGTCTGAGGAAAGGGAAGCTGGCCAGGAGGATTATGATGATGACGATTATACGGATACCACATATGTTCCCGGTAGAGGAGATGACCAGGGGGACAGTTCAGAGGAGGAGTCAGAGAGGAGTAGGAGGAGACGACTCCATGATAGAAGCAGAGGGAGCACGTCCTCAGAAACAGCTGGGGGCAGTGTCCGGCGCCATGTATCGCCAGCTATGGCCAGCCAGCCAACATGCCCTTCAACGTCAGCTGCTGATGCCACCGTAGCGCCATCACCCCAGGGGGGCTCAGCAGTTTGGACATTTTTTCATGTGTGTGTCTCAGATCGGAGCAAAGCCATCTGTTGTCTCTGCCAGCAAAAATTGAGCCGTGGAAAGGCCAACTCTCACGTAGGGACAAGTGCTTTACGAAGGCACCTGGAGAGAAGGCACAAACAGCTATGGCAAGAACACCTGAGGAAAAGCAGCACCCCTCAAAAGACAAGCCACCCTCCTTCTCCTCTTCCTCCTTCAGGTGCATCGTCTTTATCCACTTTCTCCCTTGCACCTTCACAGCCACCCTCCTCCACAACGCCTCTTCCCTTCAGCCAGGGGCGCCTCTAGCCATTTTGTCACTCCAGGCGAGAAAACCTGTGCCCCCCGCCCCATGGCACCCCCCAAGAAAATAATCATAATGCAACAGCGTTTTACCAGGAAATAATGGTAATGTGGCAGCGTTTCACTAGAAAATAATCGTAATGCGGCAGCGATTCCTGATAAATTACACTTATTGCAGCAGCAGTTCACCAGAAGATGAGCAATGCGACCAGCGTTTCACCAGAAAATACACGTAATGTGGGCAGCGTTCACCAGAAAATACACATAGGCAGGGCACAAGGGGACAGAAGAAGGCACACAAGGGGACAGAATGAGGCACAATGGGGGACAAAAGGAAGCACAATGGGGGACAGAATAAGACACAAAGGAGGACAGAAAGAGGTACAGGGGAAAGAAGAAGGCATGAGGGCCCAAAGGAGGCACAAAAGAGGACAGAAGAAGGCACAAAGTGGGGCAGAAGGTGGCACAAAATGGGGCAGGAGGTAGCACAATCAGGATGGATTGAGGCACAAAGGGGGACATAAGGAGGCACAGGAGGAAAGAAGGAGGCACAGGGGGACTGAAGGAGGCACACAGGGGACAGAAGGAGGCACAAAGGAGACAGAAGGAGGCACAAAGGAGACAGAAGGAGGCACAATGGAGGACAGAAAAAAAGCACAAAGGAGGGCAGAAAGAAGCACAGGGAGACAGTAGGAGGAACAAAGGGGGACAAAAGTATGCACAAATGGGGACAGAAAGAGGCACAAAAGGGGGACAGAAGACGGCAGAGGGGGATATAGGGAGGCACAGGGAGACAGAAGGAGGCAGTGGGGACAGAAAGAGCCACAGGGAGACAGAATAAAGCACAAAGGGGCACAGAAGGAGGCACAGGGGCACAGAGGAAGGCGCAGTGGACAGAAGTGGCACATGGGGACTGAAGAGCCACAGGGAGACAGAAGGAGGCACATAGGGATACAGAAGGAGGCACAGGAAGACAGAAGGGGCAGAGTGGGACTGAAAGAGGAACAGGGGGGCAGAGGTAGCATACAAATAAAGGCAAATGGGGGACAGAATGAGGCACAAAGGGGTACAGAAGGAGGCAGAGGTGGTACAGGGGGACTGAAGGAGGCACAAGGAGACAGAAGGAGGCACAAGGAGACAGAAGGAGGCACAAAAGGGAAAAAAGGAGGCACAAAGGGGGAAAGAAGGATGCACAAGGCACAGAGGTGGCAGTTGCCTGCAACTTACACTAAGTAGATGCAGCAGAAGCAAGTAAAAGAAGACTCACGGGGCGGGGCTTAGTCCAGGGGTGAGGCCTAATTTGTGGGTGGGGCTTAATACAGCAATATGGCGCCCCCAGGACCAATGGCACTCCAGGCAATGGCCTGTACTGCCTATGCCTAGAGGCGCCCCTGCCTTCAGCGGTTCCTTCTCCTCTGCCCACAGCAGTACCCAGCTGTCCGTGAAGGAAGTATTTGAGCGTAAGAAGCAAATGTCTGCCAGTCACCCTCTTGCCTGGCGTCTGACAGCTGGCGTGGCGTAACTATTAGCTCGCCAGCTATTACCATACAAGCTGGTGGAGTCGGAGGCTTTCCGTAAGTTTGTGGCCGTTGGTACACCGCAGTGGAAGATACCAGGCCGCAATTTTTTTTCACAAAAGGCCATACCCAAACTGTACCATGCAGTTGAGATGCAAGTGGTGTAATCTCGGGCACACAGCGTTGGGCCAAAGGTCCACCTGACCACGTATGCCTGGTCTGCCAAGCACGGGTAGGGCCACTACATTACATACACAGCCCATTGGGTCAACCTGGTGACCGATGGCAGCAAGCAGGAGTACGTGGCTGCGCAGCGGACCGACTTGTCACACCTCCACGGCTTGCAGGCAGGCCTCCAGCCACCTCCTCTCCACCTGCTACCACCACTTGGCTGGTGCCGCGATCTACTCTCCAGCTACACAGCCCCAGCACCCCAGGGCCTATGCTGCATGCAAGGTTTGACGGTGTCACGCAGTGTTAGACATGTCTTGCCTGAAAGCGGAGAGTCACACTGGAGCAGCTCTCCTGGCTGCTCTTAACAAACAGGTGGAGCAATGGCTGACCCCGCACAAGCTTAAGATCGGCAAAGTGGTGTGTGACAACGGCAGCAATCTCATTGCTGCGTTGAATTTGGGAAAGCTGACACACATACCCTGCATGGCACATGTGCTGAATCTGGTCGTGCAAAGATTTGTGTCCAAGTACCCAGGCTTAGAGGACGTCCTGAAGCAGGCCAGGAAGTTGTGTAGGCATTTCAGGTGCTCTTACAAGGCCATGGCACGCTTTGCGGACATTCAGCATAGAAACAACTTGCCGGTGAGACGCCTGATTTGCGATAGCCCGACTCGCTGGAATTCCACCCTGCTGATGTTCTCTCGCCTGCTAGACCAGGAGAAATCCGTCAACCAGTACCTGTATCATTACAGTACAAGGACACAATCTGGGAGGATGGGGATGTTGTGGCCCAACAACTGGACACTGATGCGAAATGCATGCAGGGTCATGGAGCCCTTTGAGGAGGTGACCAAACTGGTGAGTCGTGATGAGGGCACCATCAGCGACTTGATCCCCTACGCCTACTTCCTGGAGCGTGCCGTGCGTAGAGTGATGGTTACAGTTGTGGAGGAGCGTAAACAAGAAGAGTTACGGCAGCAGGAGTCGTGGGAGCCATTTACACCCGAACCCGATGTTTCCACAACACCTGCAGCAGCACAGAAGGGGGAGGAGGAGGAGGAACAAGAAGAGGAGTCGTGTGGGGAAGGAGAGGAGTCAGACTCTGATGATGGTGATGATGAGGAAGGTGTTTCTGTGAAGGAGGAAGAGGCGGCGGAAGAAGAACAACCGTGGCAGCCGTCACAGGGGGCTTCTGCTGCTCCACATTCCCGTGGTATTGTTCGTGGCTGGGGGGAGGAAGAGGAGTTGCATCCCGTCACTGAGGAAGAGCAAGAGGAGATGGAGAGTACGTCTGCATCCAGCTTTGTGCAGATGTCCTCTTTCATGTTGTCCAGCCTGTTAAGGGACCCCCGTATTAAAAAACTCAAGGGGAATGACCTGTACTCGGTGGCCACGCTACTAGACCCTCGGTACAGGCACAAAGTGGCGGACCTGTTACCAACTCAACACAAGGAGGAAAGGATGCAGCACTTGCAGAACAAGCTGCCGATGATGCTTTACAATGCGTTTAAGGGTGATGTGGCTGCACAACGCAATCAAGGTACCACTGGCAGTAACCCTCCTCCTCCCAAGTCCACGCAGGCAAGGACAGGATGCTCCAGCGATCTCAGGGTGATGTCGGACATGCGGACGCTCTTTAGTACAACTCCTCGCCATAGTCCTTGCGGATCCACCCTCCACCAACGCCTGGACCGGCAGGTAGCCGACTACCTGGCCTTGAGTGTGGATGTAGACACTGCGAAAAGAGACGATGAACCCTTGGACTACTGGTTGCGCAGGCTTGACCTGTGGCCAGAGCTGTCCCAATTTGCCATACAACTTCTCTCTTGCCCTGCCGCAAGCGTCCTGTAAGAAAGGACCTTCAGTGCAGCTGGAGGCATAGTTACTGAGAAGAGAAGTCGCCTAAGTCACGACAGTGTTCAGTACCTGACCATTATCAAAATGAATGAGGAATGGATCACAGAGGGCTACTGCACGACCGAAGACTAAGTCAGTCCCCACACACAACATCTCTGCCTGCAGGCCGCTTGCCTTCTCCGCCACCACCAACAGGGTCCAGGACTCTAGGCGGATTCCTGAATTTTAATTTTTCTGGTGCGTGTACATGCCTGGCTAATTTTTCTGGCTGCAACGCGGGCAGCTGCAACAAAAAAACAAAAGGCATGTACATGTGCCCATCCCCCTTCGTGATCATTACCTTGCCACGGTGAAGGGGCTTGCGTATCACAATGAAGCAATGACCACCGGCTATTTGAGTGTCTCGGGTGGGGGTGGCACACAAAAGATAATAAGGTCGTTGCTTCATTGTGGTCAGACCAAATTTGATCAGCTGGACAGTCACTGTTGTTCTATCATTGAGCTACCACAGCCCGGCGACCATATGGGCTTGAAAAACGCCACGGCCTACACTCTGGCCATGTTGCGCACCAGTCCAGCGCGGCCATCACTACGCAAACAGCTGTTTGCGGTGCGTTTCACAGTGAGTTTGGTGTGTCAGTGTGAAGCAGAACTCTAATTACACTCCCTGATTGATGTATACCCATGCAAGATGTTTGAAAGCACTTTAGGCCTGCAAATTAGCATTCAATGTTATTTCTGCCCTTAAAACGCTGCTTTGCGTCAAATCCAGATTTTTCCCCGGGACTTTGGGCATGTATCCCACTCCGCCATGCCCCCCTCCAGGTGTTAGACCCCTTTAAACATCTTTTCCATCACTTTTGTGGCCAGCATAATTTTTTCTATTTTTCAAAGTTCGCCTCCCCATTAAAGTCTATTGCGGTTCGCGAACTTTTACGCGAACCGAACCTTCCGCGAAGGTTCGCGAACTGGGTTCGCGAACCGAAAATCGGAGGTTCGCGACATCTCTAAAGAGCCCTATATGTGACCTTTCCCAGCGAAGTGAGTGGTCTGATAATCCTGTTAGAGTCACAAGGTTTAAACTTATCATCATCATTTTAAGGACATGTAAACACATACAAATAAGAAATAGGTTTCTTCCAGAGTAAAATGAGCCATAAATTACTTTTCTCTTATGTTGCTGTCACTTACAGTAGGTGGTAGAAATCTAAAAGAACCCAGAGGTTTTGGACTAGCCCATACATATCAAACTCCAGGCCACGGGCTAAATCTGGCGCTCAGAACCATTAAATTAGGCCCTGAAGTGGTCTCTTCACTTTACATTATGTTTGGCCCACTCTAGACCACCAGGGAAGCTATATTGGAGATGAAGCCATAGAACACAAGAGATGCCATATGGGGGAGGTAGGGGGAAAGCACTAAACACTAGGGAACTGTATAGAGTAGAGGAGGGGCCACTAGGCACCAAGGAACTGTATAGTGGAGGAGGACCATTAGACACCAGGGGAACTGTATATGAGTTGAAGGGGGGCTATTAGACACCTGGGAACTTTATAAGGTGGCCAGACATTGAGGTTGGCCTGCGACTAGGTACCAGTGTTCAATTTCGACCCTCCATGTATTTGAGTTTTTCACCCCTGGACTAGCCCTTCTCCTCATGGGAGTTCTCGGGTTTTTCTTTATTTTCAAAAACACTTAGTGAATGGCAGTTGCTCAGTCCAACTGCCAAAATAGTGTGCAGTGAACAGGGAGGCTGGTCCAGCATCTTTGTATAAATCCTTTTCAGGGGAAGTGTATTTACAAATAATAGAGGCCACACTGAGAGTCCCCCATGAAGAGATGCACTAGCCCAATGTTTTTGTGTGCAATGCTATCTTAAAGGGCGACTGATATATCAAGCTGAACCACTTGCACCCAGCTCCTATTCTGCTGTATGATAGAAATAACTGCTCATTCACATCTCCCTGTCTGTGGTCTCCTCCGGCTTTGGCTCATCAGAGTTGAATTAATACATTGGCTGGGTCTATGGGAGGTTTTCAGAAGGACAGCAGGCAATACGCACATAAGGCTTTTCACTAAAACTGGAAAACCATTGCGTTCACCAGCAATACTACTACCAGAACCAGGGGCGTAACTAGAAATCACTGGGCCCCCCTGCGAATATTTGGATGCCCCCCCCCCCCCCCCCATAGGTGCCAATTAATCATAATGGGGCAGCGTTTCACTGTAAATTAGTTGTAAAGTAGGCAGCATTTTACCAGACAATCGTAATGTGGGCAGAGTTCACCAGAAAATCGTAATGTGGGCCAGAAAATCATAATGTGGGCAGAGTTCACCAGAAAATCGTAATGTGGGCAGCAGTTACCAGAAAATTGTAACGTGGGCAGCAGTCACCAGAAAATTGTAACGTGGGCAGCAGTCACCAGAAAATTGTAACGTGGACACCAGTCACCAGAAAATTGTAACGTGGACAGCATTCACCAGACAATCGTAATGTGGGCACTGCGTTCTCCAGAATATCGTAATGTGGGCCAGAAAATCGTAATGTGGACAGAGTTCACCAGAAAATTGTAACGTGGACAGCATTCACCAGACAATCGTAACGTGGGCAGTGTTCACCAGAAAATCGTAATGTGGGCCAAAAAATCGTAATGTGGGCATAGTTCACCAGAAAATCTCAATGTGGGCAGCAGTCACCAGAAAATCGTAATGTGGGCAGCAGTCACCAGAAAATCGTAATGTGGGCAGCAGTCACCAGAAAATCGTAATGTGGGCAGCAGACACCAGAAAATCGTAATGTGGGCAGCAGACACCAGAAAATCATAATGTGGGCAGCAGTCACCAGAAAATCCTAATGTGGGCAGCAGAATCCAGAAAATCCTAATGTGGGCAGCAGTCAGTCACCAGAATATCGTAATGTGGGCAGCAGACACCAGAAAAAAAATGCCCCTGTAAAAAAACATTCCTTACCTGTCAGGAGTCTCTCCAGGCCTCTCAGCTCCCCGACGATCCTCCTGTGCACTGCAGCACATCTCCTGCGCTGACAGGCACTGTGCAGGGCTATGGCAAGATGGCTGCCGAAGCCCTGTACTGGAGACACAAATAGTCTCCAGTACAGGGCTTTGGCGGCCATCTTGCTGTAGCCCTGCTCTGCCTGCCGGAGACTATGCAGGCTGCTGGAGCGGGGCTGCGGGGAATGAACTGGCGCAGCGTCTATCAGACGCTGTGGCCAGTTGAGCACCTTGCTGGGGGGTCCAGAGCAGCGCTCCCCCCGCGCACAGTGAGCGGGCCCCAGAGCAGCCCCGGGCCCCCCTGCGGCTCAGGGGGTTGCATCCCCGGTAGGTACGCCGGTGACCAGAACATACTACTATTCACATTTGCAGCAAGTGTGGTGGATCTATTTATATTACTTTTCTTTCTCCTCAAGCTTGCTGCCTCAGCTTGTATCTAAAAAATCCACAACCTCGTTCTCCACTGGCACATATCAGTTTTTCCAGCACAGTGGCAGCTGCGTTTCACAAGTCATTTGTAGACAACCATCAGCTTATTTCGCAAAAAATGGTCTCCATTCATTGTGGGGCATATCTGGATAGTTTAGCGCCTATGGCAGACACTGAAATTGCCCCCCCATACAAGTTGTTAGAGTTAGCCCACCAGTATAAGTAGCAAGAGGCTGTACTCTAGTATAGGTAGCCAGAGGAAGTCCACCTAGTATAGGTAGCCCTCCAATTTAGGTTGCCTCCCAGTATAGGTATTTAGAGGTGTCTAATCAGTATTAAATAACTCACTTTAACATAGGGAGTGAGGGGCGTCCCCCAGTATTGGTGGGGTGGTGGGAGGTGACTCCTCAGAATAGGTAGTAAGAGGAGTACCCCCAATATAATTAGCTGATACCCCCCCCCCCCCCCCCCCCCCAGAATAGCTTGTGAGAAATGTCTCCTAGTATAAGCAGCCCTCCCCCTCCAATTATAGACATAGAACAAATGGAGACCGCACTCAGAAGGCTTCTTAAACACTGTATTAACAGCAGACAGAGCACAACAAGGTACACAACATGTTTTGGGCGGAGCCCTTCCTCCTTTGGGCGGCTCCGCCCGAAACATGTTGTGTACCTTGTTGTGCTCTGTCTGCTGTTAATACAGTGTTTAAGAAGCCTTCTGAGTGCGGTCTCCATTTGTTCTATGTCTACTGTTGTGTAGCAGGAGTTGTGTACCTGCTGGAGTCAGGCACCGGCGTACAGGTCAAAGACTGCTGACCTGTGGAGTGGTGGTGATAGTGTGAATTCGTACAATCAACTCCCCCTCCAATTATGTGTAGAGCTGTACAGAGGCGCCAGTAGGATAAAAGTCACTAAAACGTTTAAAACGTTCGGGATGCGGTGGTGGACCAGCCAACCCAAAACAGACACAGGTACTGTCGATTCAAGTAACAAATAATTTATTTATATACTACTGTCTTTGGAGTATATAAATAAATTATTTATTACTTGAATCGACAGTACCTGTGTCTGTTTTGGGTTGGCTGGTCCACCACCGCATCCCGAACGTATTAAACGTTTTAGTGACTTTTATCCTACTGGCGCCTCTGTACAGCTCTACACATCAAGAATCCACTCTTGGTGGAAGGGTGGTACACCCTCTTTTTTTCCTCTATCCACAGAGAGCGACGTCTTAATCCTGAGTGGGGACAGGCTTGGTCTCCCCACCTGCCTTTTCAGTGGTTGCCTTGGAGGTAACCCTGGTTTGTAAGTACAATACTTACGTTTCATTATTATCATTCACACTCCTCCAATACAAGCTACACTATATTGGGCTCTCGGTTTTCTACCTTTTATCCCCCTCCAATTAGGTAATGAGAGATGTCCCCCTGTATAACTAATGCACCCCCCCAGTATAGATGTAAGAGGTGTGTCCCCAGTATAGGTAGTGAGAGGCATCCCCCAGTATTGCGGTGCAGCACAAGGGAGGAGGGGGCAGGCGTAGTGCCCATGGCACTGGGGCGCCTGCACCCCTCTAGATATGCCACTGATTCATTGTATCCAAATCAGGTAGAGTAAACAGTCATAGTAGGAACATCCCCTAGATCTGCAGATCTGTTACACCTCAAAAAAGGCCTGCCTGGCTCCTAAATTCACATCAGTGACCTGCAAATATAGCTAGATATGATGTGTATGAATGAGAACAGCTGACAGCTCTCCTATATCTCGTAGTTTTGCCCTCTCCTAATCTCACGTCTATACCCCCAACTCATGCCGCAAATGTTGAATTTTGAAGAAAAGACTGAAACCCCCTAAGTGTACATGTCTACGAGATACATGGCCTGTTTGGAGTGATGCTGAGAACTCACTTCTCCTTATCGACCGTCTGTGGTCACTCTTTCTGTACATTTTGGTTTTGCACTGTTCTGCTTTCACAATCTTTCTTTCCCTTTAAGAGAATAGAAAAGCAGACACTAAGGTGCTGGCTTGCATGTACCTCTGCAACAGTTAACCAACACGCCAAGAACCTAGAGCCTTGCAGTGCTGGGATCTGGAAATGTATAGAGAAAGTCCAGCGAGGTCCCGCTTACCGACTTAGCCTCTTCGTGGCCACTGGTGATGCTTGCGTGTTGCTTAAAAGCTAGAGAAGGACAAACTTACCGTAGTTTTTAGAAAAGTCTAAATTTGATTATCTAAACATCCTCGGTTACAGGGATCCCAATGTGCCTATCAAGTATTTCACAGTCAGTTAGCTGCCCTTTGGTTCTGTAGTAGGTTTCATTTTTTTTTTTTTTTGTATAGATGAAGCAGTTTAAATATTGATGCACCTTTCTATACACCTTTGTGGATCTTAAAAATAAATAGGGCTTGATTCACTAAGACAAAAAGCATGCTTTATCAGAGTTAGCACACATTGTCAGAGTTGACACGCCTTATCAGAGTAGCACAGTGAGCGCTATGAACTTATGCCTGCTAATTGGCAATGACGACAGCTACACTCGTCCTGCCCTGAACCCCTGCGGGTCCAATCACTTTAACCACTTGCCGACCGCACGCTTATACCGTGCGCGAGCGGCTGCTTCCTGTCAAATCACGGTGGGGGGCTCCATGAATAGCCTGCGGGCCGCCGATGGCGGCTCGCAGGCTAAATGTAAACACAAGCGGAAATAATCCGCTTTGTTTACATTGTACGGCGCTGCTGCGCAGCAGCGCCGTAAGGCAGATCGGCGATCCCCGGCCAATCAGCGGCCGGGGATCGCCGCCATGTGACAGAGGATGTCCTGTCACTGGCTGCACAGGACGGATAGCGTCCTGTACAGCCTCGATCGCCGGGGGGGAGCAGGTAGGAGAGGTAGGGGGGAATTTCGCCGCGGAGGGGGCTTTGAGGTGCCCCCCCCCGCAACACCCAGGCAGGCAGGAGAGATCAGACCCCCCCTGCACATCATCCCCATAGGGGGGAAAAAAGGGGGGCAATCTGATCTCTCTGCCTGCAACCTGATCTGTGCTGGGGGCTGCACAGCCCACCCAGCACAGATCACTCAAAACAGCGCTGGTCCTTAACCACCCTGGCGTTCTGATAAGATCGCCAGGGAGGCTGCGGGAGGGTTTTTTTTAAATTAAAAAAAAACTATTTCATGCAGCCAACTGAAAGTTGGCTGCATGAAAGCCCACTAGAGGGCGCTCCGGAGGCGTTCTTCCGATCGCCTCCGGCGCCCAGAATAAACAAGGAAGGCCGCAATGAGCGGCCTTCCTTGTTTTGCTTACACCGTCGCCATAGCGACGAGCGGAGTGACGTCATGGACGTCAGCCGACGTCCTGACGTCAGACGCCTCCGATCCAGCCCTTAGCGCTGGCCGGAACTTTTTGTTCCGGCTGCGCAGGGCTCAGGCGGTTGGGGGGACCCTCTTTCGCCGCTGCTCGCGGCGAATCGCCGCAGAGCGGCGGCGATCGGGCAGCACACGCGGCTGGCAAAGTGCCGGCTGCGTGTGCTGCTCTTTATTTGGAGCAAATCGGCCCAGCAGGGCCTGAGCGGCAGCCTCCGGCGGTGATGGACGAGCTGAGCTCGTCCATACCGCCCAGGTGGTTAAGGGGGGGGGGGGGGGGGGGGTAAAGGGTGAGTCATCAAGTGGTTAAAGGACATTATCCCCGCACTTTAAAGTGATTGGACCCGCAGGGGCTCAGGGCAGGACGAGTGGAGCTCTCGTCACTGCCAATTATCAGGCATAAGTTCGTAGTGCTCGTTATGCTCCTCAGATAAGGCATGTTAACTCTGATAAGGTGCGTTAACTCTGATAAGACACATTAACTCTGATAAGTCCTATTAACTATAATAAGGCGTGTTAACTCTGATAAGGCATGCTATTTATCTTAGTGAATCAAGCCCATGGATTAGCCAGTCTTGAAAATGATATTTGAAATGCAGGGCAGGTTCTAACTTTTTGCTGCCTGAATCAAATTTGTGAGGATAAAAAGATCAGCTGAGTGTAGAGCTGATGCTGCCTCTTACAGTCTGCTGTCCTGAATCACATGATTCAATCTGCTTCATGGTAGAGCCGTCCATGTGTAAATGTTATATCAAAGTAATTTAAAGATTATACAATTATAGGAGAATGAATGAAAATTCTCACTGGCAACAACTGCAATACTCACGGAAGGCACCTCCAAACTACCCGCCCACCCACCTGGTCGATGGCAGCGAGACCTACGCAAGCTCAACCCTGGCGTCCTTGCTGACTCCCTCCATGGCCTATCCTCCACTCTCCCCACCCTAACCTGTCCTAATCTTGCTGCAGCTCAGTATCACCAAATTCTCTCATCAGCCCTAGAGAAAGCTGCTCCACCAATATTCCGCCGCAACCGACCCCCTAACCCCCAGCCCTGGCGCACTACCCATACTCGCAACCTCCAGAGGGAAACACGCGCCACTGAACGAAAATGGCGCAAAATTCGACTAAACCAGGATTTCCTACAGTACAAGACTAACCTGCAGCAGTTCCACACTGCCCTTGCTCATGCGAAGCAGGAATACTTTACCAAGCTCATCGGAGCACAAGCTTCCAATCCCCGGCGTCTTTTTAGCACCTTCAACTCCCTGCTTAAACCCACCCCCCCACCTTCTGTTTCCTCCCTCTCTGCCACAGATTTAGCCACCCACTTCACCAACAAAATAGTCTCCATCCGTCAGGAAATATCCAATCTTTAATCTTCACCTCCCACCTGCTCACAACCTACTCCTTCTCCACCCTATCCTCCCCTCACCTCCTTCACTCCTACTACCACTGAGGAGGTCAACCACCTACTGCAGACTTCCCATACCACTACCTCCCCCCTTGACCCTATCCCTTCTGATCTACTTCAGCCTCACTTCACGGATCTGGCCCCAGTCCTCACTACCATGTTTAACCTCTCCCTATCCACAGGCACCTTCCCCTCAGACTTCAAGCAGGCCACTGTACTGCCTCTGCTCAAGAAACCCTCCCTCGACCCCTCGCTACCCTCCAACTACCGCCCGATCTCCCTCCTCCCCTTCGCCTCAAAACTCCTTGAGCGTCTGGTTCACAAACGCCTGACCCAGTACCTCAATGCCAACTCACTACTAGACCCACTGCAATCTGGATTTCGGCCTGCCCACTCAACCGAAACGGCTCTCACCAAAGTGGTCAATGACCTTGCCTTAGCTAAAGCTGAAGGTAAATACACCATTCTCCTCCTCCTTGACCTTTCAGCAGCTTTTGATACAGTAGATCATCCCCTACTCCTCCAGTCCCTCCAATCCATGGGCATTCACGATCTCGCCCTGACCTGGCTTTCATCCTACCTCTCCAACCGCTCCTTCACGACCTCCTTCAATGAGTCCTCGTCCACCCCCAACCACCTCTCAGTGGGAGTCCCCCAAGGCTCGGTCCTTGGCCCCCTACTGTTCTCCCTATACACATCCTCCATTGGCAAGGTTATCTCCTCCATGGGTTTTAACTATCATCTGTATGCAGATGACACCCAAATCTATCTCCACACCCCTGACATATCCACCACTACCATGGACAAGGTCTCCTCCTGCCTATCTGCCATCTCCTCCTGGATGTCCGCTAGGTTCCTAAAACTAAATCTAGACAAAACGGAATTTATGATCTTCCCACCCCAGTCATCCCTGGACCTCCCAGATGTGCAAGTCACTGTTAACCACACTACTATTCACCCTACCTCTCAAGCCCGCTGTCTGGGTGTCACCCTGGACTCGGCACTCTCCTTCACTCCCCACATCCAAAACCTCACAAAGTCCTGCAACTTCCACCTTCGTAACATCTGTAAGATTCGCCCTTTCCTGACCCCTGCCACCACCAAACTCCTCATCCATGCCCTCATAATTTCCCGCCTCGACTACTGCAATGCCCTTCTGTCTGGACTCCCTAAGACCCGAATAGCCCCACTGCAGTCCATCATGAATGCGGCTGCCAGAATTATCCACTCCTCCCATCGCTCCACCAGGGCGGCTCTCCTCCGTGAATCCCTCCACTGGCTTCCTATCCAGTCCAGAATCAGATTCAAGATATTGTGTCTGACCTACAAATCCATCCACAAAACCTGTCCAACCTACATTTCTGATCTTACTCAGAGATACACACCAAGCCGCTCACTCCGCTCCTCCAATGAACTTGGCCTGACCGTCCCCCGCATCACCCAGTCCCATGCACGCCTCCAAGACTTCTCAAGAGCCGCTCCGACACTATGGAACTCCCTACCTCCACCCATTAGGGCAGCCCCCTCCTTCAACACCTTCAAGAAGGCCCTCAAAACTCACCTTTTCACTCTTGCCTACCACCCCTCACAATTGCTCTAAACCCACAGCCGAACTCTGGTCCCCTACCTCTCGTGTCCCTACCTCTCCCTCTAGATTGTAAACCTTCGGGAAGGGTCCTCACTCCTTTTGTGTCCTACCTGATCATGCACCTCCATTACTGTGCACCCATGCTATGCATTTGAGTGAACCTAACTTGCCTAACTCCATGCTCCCATCCAGTGACTGACTAAGCATTACCTTGTACTCATACTGTGCTGTGTGATCTGGTTTTCTTGTATTCCTGTATTGTCGTATTGCTGTATGTGACCCCTAAATATTGTCTGTAACCTAAACTAATGTCCAGCGCTGCGTAATATGTTGGCGCTTTATAAATACAACAAATAAATAAATAATACATAAATAATACTTACAAACCATGTCAATGACACCAGGTGCCAACAGACATGGCACCCTTTTGCTAGGCAGTTAAAAGGGGTGGGAGGCACACCTATTAATTTGGGGACCTTGGGTGAGTATCTATTTATTATTGCCTGAGGTTCGCCTCGAGTTCTCTACCAGTAAAAGCGCTCTACCATGTGAAATGCACCTAGGTGCGCACAGCTACACAATCATACCCCGCAGAAGTTTACTAATAGTTTGCACAACGTTATAATTACATTTATATATTTATTTCTAGCAGGGGTCACGCAGAAGTGACAGCTTGGAGACACATGACGGAATGTAGATTGAGAATTGTGTTAGGCCTGACAACAATCACATCCAGCCAAGATGACAAATTGGAGCCGCTGTCATGATAAACACAAGCCTGGCGACTTAATAGGGGCTGCACAACAATGCAAGACTAAATGAGATGCTCCGCGGTTTAAATTGACTCATATTTACAGAAAAAGTCCTAGGTTCATTTGATTGCAGGCCTGTACTAAATATAGCTGTTTATCCTTAATATCAGCAGCAATTAAGGCTTTTTGCGTGTGTTTAAAAAAAACAAACTATTATTTCTTCTCTTAACTGTTCCCTGTCGGTACAAAACTACAAGGCTTTATCAGGTCTGGTCTTTTGTAAAGGGCTGCAGGGGACAAAGCACGGGTTAAATGAAAATAAACAAGCATTGCAAGGAGAAGGCAGGATGTACTAGGAGAGCCTTAGATCTCTCCTAATAATTGGGACCATTCTAAACCACGATACCACATAAAAGACACAGATTCTGTGTGTGCCAGCAGTGGAAAGTGACCAGATAAAATAAAAGTACGATGAGGTAAGCAGGTCACAGGACTGGAGCTAGGATTAGCTGGCCTCTGTCTGCATCATTTGTTCCACGGAAAACACGCAGCGCAGAGCTCACGTCTTGTGTTTATGTAGTTGTGCCAGAGAGATGTGCCATGGAGCATTCTGGGAGCGTCTGATCCGCAAGACTCGCCGCACCATCTCTGCTCTGCAGCTGTAGTCACACCGAGATTCCTGCCATCGTTATTAACTATGACAACCAACTTTATAAACCACACCTACATAGGGCTAAACAAATTATACAAGGAAAGCTCTCTTCCTAGAAAAACAACAAAATGTTAGGCTGGACAGACGTGAATTGAATTCTTTTTGGCCAGTTTCTTCACTTTGCTCAAATTTGCAGGGGGTTTATTGCCTCCAGCATGCACGATTCTATCAACTCTTGATTTTGGATTTGTTTTTCGATTAAAAACATGGTCAGGTGTGTTGGCTGACAGCCATGGCCCAATGTACAATGCAAGCAGTGGCATAGCAATATGGGATGCAGAGGATGCAACAGAACTAAGGCCCTTGGTCCAGAGGGGCCCACTAGAGGCCCTCCCTTAACCGCAGTATTACCTCTTCAATGGCGCTATGCCATTAATGATCAGGGGCACCGCCAGCATACAGGCGAGGCACGCCCCCGTTTGGGGACTCACACTGTGGGGGGGCCCTCGCTCTGCTGCAGGCGCCGGGTGTGCGGGTCCAGGTGGAGCGGCAGGAGGGTGGGTGCAGCGGCAGAGGGAGCTGGGAGAGAGAAGTTTCCACTTACTTGCCTGGATCCTGCACAGCTTCTATCTACTTCCTTTCCTGGCATCTGTCGCTATGTCAACAGCGCCCCCATGTGATGACGTGACCACATGTCATCACAGGGGGAGCTCTTACCGATGCGACGTGCGCCGGGAGAGGCTGAAGATAGACGCTGTGTGCAGGATGAAGGCAGGTAAGTGGAAACTTCTGTCTGCCCGCTACTCCCGCCGCTGCGCACATCCTCCAATTTAACCTATACTGGGGGCACTTACCTATCTACCCTATACTGGTGGCATCTACCTATCTAACCTATACTGGGGGCATATAACTATCTAATCTATACTGGGGGCACTTACCTATCTAGCCTGTATTGGGGGCATATACCTATCTAATCTATACTGGGGGAACCTAACTATCTAACCTATACTGGGGGCATATACCTATCTAACCTTTACTGGGGGAACCTAACTATCTAACCTATACTGGGGGCATATACCTATCTAACTTTTACTGGGGGAACCTAACTATCTAACCTATACTGGGGGCATATACCTATCTAACCTATATGTTGGCGCTTTATAAAACAATAATAATAATAGCCTATACGGGGCAAATATACTGGCTACCTATACTGGGGGCATATACCTATCTAATCTATACTGGGGGCATATAACTATCTAATCTATACTGGGGGCACTTACCTATCTAGCCTGTACTGGAGGCATATACCTATCTAACCTATACTGAGGGCATCTACCTATCTAACCTATACTGAGGGCATCTACCTATCTAACCTATACTGGTGGCATATACCTATCTAATATATACTGGGGGCATATACCTATCTAATCTACACTGGGGGCACTTACCTATCTAACTATCTAACCTATACTGGGACATATACCTATCTAACCTTTACTGGGGGAACCTAACTATCTAACCTATACTGGGGGCATATACCTATCTAACCTATACTGGGGGCATATACCTATCTAACCTATACTGAGGGGTACACACCTATCTAACCTATACTGCATGCACCTACCTATCTAGCCTATACTGCCGGCACCTACCTATCTAACCTATACTGGGGGCACCTAACTATCTAATTTATACTGGAGGCAACTATACTAGCTAACCTATACTGGGGGGAACCTAGCTATTTAACCTATACTGGGGCAAATATAATGGCTACCTATATTGGAGGCACCTACCTATCTAACCTATACAGGGGCACCTACCTATGTAACCTATATGGGGGCACCTACTTATCTAACCTATATTAGGCAGAGGACATGCCCGTGTCCCATCTGCCCCCCAAAGATCAACCTCGGGTACTCTTTAATAGAGCCTAAAAAGCAAAAAGTTTGGTTTGCGCGAACTTCCGCGAACCGCAATAGACTTCAATGAGGAGGCGAACGTCGTCGAAAATTAGAAACATTTATGCTGGCCACAAAAGTGATGAAAAAGATGTTTCAAGGGGACTTCGTTTTTGCATGGGGGAGTGGGATACACGTCTAAAGTCCCAGGGAAAAATCTGGATTTGACGCACAGCAGCGTTTTAAGGGCAGAAATCACATTGCATGCTAAATTGGAGGCCTAAAGTGCTTTAAAACATCTTGCATGTGTATACATCAATCAGGTAGTGTACTGCTTCACACTGACAGACCAAACTCACTGTATAACGCACCACACACAGCAGTTTTTGTAGTGACGGCCGTGCTGGACTGGTACGCACCATGACAAGAGTGCAGGTGAAGGTGGCTTTTCAGCCCATATGGTCGCAGGGCTGAGGTAGCTCAATGACAGAACAGTGACTGTCCAGCGGCCTAATAAATTCAGGAATCCGCCTGGAGTCTTGGACCCTGTTGGTGGTGGCGGAGAAGGCAGTCAAGCGGCCTGCAGGCAGAGATGCTGTGTGGGGAGAGACTTAGCCATGGGGCAGGCAGTCACACGGCGTGCAGGCAGAGATGATGTGTGTGGGGACTGACTTAGTCTTCGGGCGGGCAGTAGCCCTCCAGGATCCATGCCTCATTAATTTTGATAAAGGTGAGGTACTGCGCTGAAGGTCCTTTCTAACAGGATGCTTGAGGCAGGGCGAGACAGAAGTTGGATGGCAAATTGTGACAGCTCTGGCCACAGGTCAAGCCTGCGCACCCAGTAGTCCAAGGGTTCATCGCTGCTCACAGTGTCTACATCCACACTTAAAGAGACACTGAAGCGAGAATAATTCTCGCTTCAGAGCTCATAGTTAGCAGGGGCACGTGTGCCCCTGCTAAAACGCCGCTATCCCGCGCCTAAACGGGGGTCCCTTCAGCCCCAACCCCCCCCCCCCCCCCCCGCAAAATCAACGACCAAATTGGTCGTAGATTTTGCTGCTCCTAGAGGCAGGGCTAACGGCTGCAGCCCTGCCTCCAGTCGCGTCTATCAGCGGCGCATCGCCGCCTCTCCCCCGCCCCTCTCAGTGAAGGAAGACTGAGAGGAGCGGGGGAGATGCGGAGATACGTGCTGACAGACGCGCGTGGGGCAGGGCTGCGGCGGTTAGCCCTGCCTCAATCCGGAAGAGATCCCCCGCTGCTCGGAGGGGATTTCGGGGGGTCAGGGACCCTCGTTTAGCCGCGGGATAGCGGCGGTTTAGCAGGGGCACACATGAGATTTATTCTCGCTTCAGAGTCTCTTTAAGGCCAGGTAATCGGCTACCTGCCAGCCGAGGCGTTGGTGGAGGGTGGATCCAGAAGGACTAAGGTGTGACATTGGACTAAAGAATGTCCGCATGTCCGACATCACCATGAGATCGCTAGAGCCTCCTGTCCTTGCCTGTGTGGACATGGGAGGAGGAGGATTACTGGCAATTGCAACTTTATTCCGTTGTGCTGTGACATCACCCTTAAACGCACTGTAAAGCATAGTTGCCAGCATGTTCTGCAAGTGCTGCATCCTTTCTGCCTTCTGGTGATTTGGAAACATCTCCGCCACTTTGTGCCTATACCGAGGATCTAGTAGCGTGGCCACCCAGTACAGCTCATTCCCCTTGAGTTTTTTTATACGGGGTCCCTCAACAGGCTGGACAGCATAAAAGACGCCATCTGCACAAAATTGAATGCAGACGTACTATCCATCTCCTCTTGCTCTTCCTCAGTGATGTCAGCTAAGTTCTCCTCCTCCCCCCAGCCACGAACACTACCACGGGAAAGTTGAGCAGCACAAGCCCCCTGCAACACCTGCTGCGGTTGATCTTCCGCTGCCTCCTCCTCCTCCAAAACACCACCTTCCTCATCATCTGACTCCTCTTCCCCACACGACTCTTCCTCCTCCTCCTCCCCTTCAGTGCTGCCGCAGGTGTTGAGGAATCATCTGCTTCTGCTGAGAATTGATCCCACAACTCTTCCTCCTGTTCCTGTTCACGCTCCTCCACAGCTTGATCTACCACTCTACGCACGGCACACTCCAGGAAGAAAGCATATGGGATCAAGTCGCTGATGGCGCCTTCACTCCTCAAATGGCCGCATGAGCCTGCAGGCATTTCGCATGAGTGTCCAGAACTTCAGCCAAAACCTCCCCATCTCCGCAGAGTGTGTCATTTAACTGTAGTTGTAGAGATACTGTTTGATGGCTTTCTCCTGTTGTAGCAGGCGGTTGAACATCAGGAGCGTTGAATTCCAGCGAGGCGGGCTATCGCAAATCAAGCGTCTCACCGGCAATTTGTTTCTCCGCTGAATATCGGCAAAGCGTGCCATGGCCACGTAAGACTGCCTGAAATGCCCACACACCTTCCTGGACTGCTTCAGGACGTCCTGTAAGCCTGGGTCCTTAGACACAAATCTCTGAATTATTAGATTCAGCACATGTGCCATGCAGGGTACATGTGTCAACTTTCCCAAATTCAAAGCCGAATGTGAGTGAAATGGCCGACGCTGCCTGCGTTTTATAAGGGGGGGGGGGGCTCCAGGAGGGAGTGTAGCCTGATTGGCTACCCTGTGCCTGCTGACTGTGGTGTAAAGGGTCAAAGTTGACCCTAATGATGTAGTATAGGGGGCGGGTCGAACTCCCATATAGTTTGCGGTTCACCGCGAACGTGAACCACCGAAGTTCGCCCAAATAAGTTTGCGTGCAAACCGTTCAGGCCATCTCTAGTGGTAAACAGAATACCTACCGTAATTCATAGGCCAAACATGCTCCATTTGTTCCCCTCTGCTGATTCAGCTGGTGAATGGGTCAGCCAAGGGTGATCATGTGACACCTAAAGTAGGCAAGCAATAGATATATGACAACATTTCCCTACATCCCTGCATTACAGTAGAAACCATGTGTTCTCTATGACCGGACTTGTAGGTCACAGAAGTATAATTTTGAAATTCACTGCTTATGTCATTTAAAGAGCCACAGTATAGTAGAATGTACTACATTATTTCAGAATACCAATTTTTACGTGTATTATCCTGGTTTAATCATCAGAAACACTTTCTATATATTTATACAGTATATTGCTGTACAGTATATTAGTATGTAGCCCCACCCTTCCAGTGATGTCACAGCCTAGGCCAGGCATGGGCAAACTTGGCCCTCCAGCTGTTAAGGAACTACAAGTCCCACAATGCATTTGCCTTTATGAGTCATGACTGTGGCTGTAAGACTCCTGCAATGCAATGTGGGACTTGTAGTTCCTTAAAACAGCTGGAGGGCCAAGTTTGCCCATGCCTGGTCTAGGCTGTCTAGCTATGTGGAATTCTCTTACCAGAGCATTTTGGGAAGCCAGGTATTATTTCTACTGGCTTTAAAACATAGCGTAAACAAACATTCTGCAGAGATTCACCTGACAGCACTAAAAATGTCACCACCTGTGATACATTTCAGGATGTTAATCAGGGAGAGGAAAGATTTTACAAGGTGTACAAGCTAACTGACCTGAACAAACTTTCCTCCGGTTTACTGGTACCTACACTATACGTGTTGGGTAACACGTGTGCTATAATGTGCACATAACCCAATGCACACTGTGCGTATCAAAAAGTTGCACTTCATTTCATAGCCTGGTCAATTGCTATTAAAAATATGCATTTTCACCCATGATGACCCAAAACATACTATAGAAGTGCATTTGAATAACACTATCCCAACATAGCAATGTGAATGCCTGTATCATTGTATGAGGAGTCCGTTCTCTTGCAATAATGGGAGGAATACTCACGCTATTTACTGGAACAGGGATAAGGAGGGCAAATGACCTAGTGCCATGCCACATGACACCACATAAACACAAACAATAAAGACCGGTGTAGCTCATGCTGTAGTTGTTTTTATAACCAGAGAACAACCACTTTAAGTCACATTAGCGCTGAACGTCAGAGAGCAGAGGATTAATGTGAGTGTGTGCTGTGTAAGTGGGCCACTCCCCCTCAGCACCTTTTCTGAGCCAGAACATTTAAGTACCTCGGAAATTAAGGTCTCTCTTGTTAGCAAGTGTTTATGTTGGATGTTATGTGGCCAAGCCTAGACTATTGCTTCCCCATTCCTGTTCCAGTAAATGGTATGAGTGTTACTTCCATTACATTATTGTAGTTATGTGGTATGATGCTAAAGAAGTGTGTTTGTAATGAGCATGGCATAGATTAAAGGTAAATGGAGAAAGCTTCATTAAGATGAACTGTCTTTCATAAAACACTGCGGTTGTTATCCATATTACAATCCTCTGTTTTAAATAGCATTAGCAGTAAGCATCAGGAAGAAAATGGTCCATGTGAATATGTAGTGTATGAATGAACCACACCCCTTCTGCACCTCCCCTGAGCCAGTCCGCAGGAAGTGCCTTGGCAACTGAGCATGGCCTTTCCAGTTTGTGAATTGTGAGACTTCAGTTACCAAGAGGAAACTGCAAACATACTGGCGGTCTTATAGAGGAGCTTTAAGCCAGGACTGCACTTCATTCCAAATAGTAGCCGATACACCCCCCCCCCCCCCCCCTTTTACAAAAAAGAAAAATCTTTACGTTTTCTCAAATAGATCATCAGGGATATCTGCATGGCTGATATTGTGATGAAACCACTCCCACAGTATGATGTCAGGGCTAAGGCCCTGACAATTTCCTTTCTGTGAACCTCATACTTAGAGATGGCCCGAACAGTTCACGGGCGGACAGTTCCCGTCGAATTTCCGCTGTTCGCGTTCTCGGTGAACTGAGAACTTATGGCATGTTCAACCCGCCCCCTATACATCATCATGGAGCCAAATCTTGACCTCTTCCCTCACAGTCAGCAGACACATGGCAGCCAATCAGCTAGCACCCCCTTCTGGACCCCCCACCCCCTATTAAAAAGCCATATTGGATTCATTCTCTGCTGGCTGCTGACTGCTAGTGAGAGCAGAATCAGACTTGCTGCAGATAGGTAGGGAAAACATTAGCTTGGCTTGTGTTCTTGTTCCTCACTTGCTGTGAAAGCACCCCAAACAGTCCTTTTGAAGGCTAGTACATAGGTCTCCTGTGTTTTTTTTTAAGTTGCACGCACAGAACCACTCCAATACATTATTATTTCACTGTATTCTGAGTACTCTAGTACTCTATTGCATTTCTCTGTGTGTGGCGCTCCACTGCCCACCGACACCCAGAGCTCTGCACACTACTGCTCTTGTTGCTACATTAAGTTGCATGCACAGTACCGCTCCAGTGCATTATTTGTAGGAATGTAAAGTGATTTCTGCCTTTGGGGATTAAAACCCAACTTTGCATCAACTCCATAATTTTTGGTGGGACTTTTGCCTTGAATCGCCCTCTGGCATCCAGATGTTAGACCCCTTGAAACAACTTTCCATCACTTTTGTAACCAGAAACAGTCTTTGTAGGTTTTAAAATTCGCCTGCCCATAGAAGTTTAAAGAGAACCCGCGGTGGGGTTCTGACAATGCAATCCGCATACAGAGGCTGGGTTTGCCTATACAGCCCAGCCTCTGTTGCTATCCAGGTCCCCCCTAAGCCCCCCCTGTGCTCTGCTATCCCCCATAAATCACAGCCGCGCTGTCGACACGCAGCGTGTCGCAGCAGGCTGTGTTTATCTCTGTACTGTCAGTCTGCTGCTCTACCCGCCTCCTGCATAGCTCTGGTCCCTGCCCGCGTCCCTTCCCTCCCCGCTGATTGGAGGGAAGGGATGCAGGCAGGGACCGGAGCTATGCAGGAGGCGGAGAGCAGCCGAGACTGACAGTACATAGGCAAACACAGCCCGCAGAGCACCGGCTGTGATTTATGGGGCATAGCAGAGTGCAGGGGGAACTTAGGGGGGATCTGAATAGCAACAGAGGCTGGGCTGTATAGGAAGACCCAGCCTCTGTATGCGGATAGCATTGTCAGAACCCCACCTCGGGTTCTCTTTAAGGCGGTTCACATGTTCATGAACATTTGCGGAAGTTCGCGTTCACTGTTCGCGAATGGAAAATTCTATGTTTGCGACAACTCTACTCATACTATTCAATTAGGCCTGCTTGAAAATACAGGTGCTAGACCTGACACACAGCGAGTGCAGCCGCCCTATATATATGTATCTATCAACCGTTTAGCCTACCACATTGTTAGTGGTTGTGTTTACAAATAATGTCAGCTCATTGTTAATCAAACAAGAACGACTTACTGGTACATATCAATCATTTCTTGATCTAGCTCCCATCTTTTATCTTCTCACTTTGCAGTACATTATTTTATTGTCTCCCCCTACTTCTATGTCACAGTAAAGTTTGCCTCTAAGTCTGTATTGAGAGCCACACAGGACAAGAATACAACGAGTCTGTAAAAGTGAAAGGATCCATTCCAAAGATATCGCTTATAATTTACACCAATCAATATGATTGTTATGAGAATTCACCATAATTGCTTTTTGGAAACCCAAATCCAGGGAGTTTCTAACACCATACCCTTACTAAATCCCCCCCCCCCCCCCTCATAAATGCCACAACTTCCATGCAGTTGGTGGTGAAGTTCCGCTTTCAGAGCACACCTCATCAGAAGCCCTAGCATGATGTATTTACTGGAATTTCAGGCATCCACATAATTGATAATGGAGTTTGGTGTCACTTAATTAAACGTCAAAACCCAGCTACAGTATATTCACATCCTCTCTGCCACCCCCTTGGATCAAAAGAATGTGAGTATGAGTCTGCAGCTTCTGATAACACAAGTGTGGTTCCAGTGGCGATCCGTTCTCCTTCTCACTGCTGCGAGTGCCTGGCTCTTCTCTCTTCATGTAACGCCGGGTCCCGGCTTGGTGATAGGTGGGACAATGCCAGCTCACCTCTGCCCCAAATGGCCTGACACTGTGCCGGAGCCCCTAGTGGCAAGCCAAATGTGCCCACATAATTTTGATATTACATGCTGCAGCGGTGGAGAATGGGGCCAGCGATGATGAAAGTGCTAGATCATCTTGATCTTAAAGGGCTAACACCATGCCGGACTAGATCTGGAAACAGCGCTCCCTAGTGTTTCCTGTGCTATGTTACTTGCAGAAATCTATTGAAAATAAAAGTGCTTGAGTGGTAGGAAGGAATTGATTCCTCCCTGAACTGATTCCAATTTCGAGGAGTCGCTCGGCTTGCAACATCGGGTAGCAATCTAGCAAGCAAGTGTATGACTAGCTTTAGGGAAGGGGTGGCAGTGCTTGGAGGGAGCTAGAAGGAGTAGAGGAGTAGAGCAGAGTCAGTGTTAATGATAACCCTTTTATATTACAGAACACTGCTTTCTCGAGAGTCGGTGTATAATGAGCCAGAATGATGACTTTTTCGCATTCTCTGTGTTTTAGCAGCATGCCTGTGTGAGTTTGCTGAATATTGCAGTCCAAATTTATTCTGGCAGGCCCTGCACCCTAGTATTATTTATTCATTTTGTTCAAGTCGTCCAGATTAAACAGTTGTGTTTGGATACATTTTTTGCAAGTCATAAACTACTGTTTATAGAGTGAGGTGAAGAAGTCCAAGTTGTATTATGACTTCATATTTGATGTACGTTATTTACGAGTCGTTGTACATGGCGACTGTTACATAGGCGGACTCTACTTTTGCTCAAAGTCAAACATTAAGCTAATGGAAGAGCTTATGAGAGCAGTGGGTGTCTCACTTTTTGGAAGGGGGGCTGCACATTGAATAGGAGGGAGGCTGCTGTACATGGATTATACACATGGAAGGGGGGCTGCACATGGAATGGGAGGGGGCTGTACATGGATGATACACATGGAAGTAGGGCTGCACATGGAATGGGAGGTGGGCTACAGTATATGGATGATGCACAGGGAAGGGGGGTTGCACATGGAATGGGAGGGGACTGTACATGGATGATACACATGGAAGTAGGGCTGCACATGGGATAGGAGGTGGGCTACAGTACATGGATGATGCACAGGGAAGGGGGCTGCACATGGAATGGGAGTGGGCTGTACATGAATGATACACATGGAAGTGGGGCTTCACATGGAATGGGAGATGACTGCTGTATATGGATGATACACAAGGAAGGGGGGCTGCACGTGGAATGGGAGGGGGCTGTACATGGATGATACACATGGAAGGGGGCTGCGCATGGAATGGGAGGGGGCTGCTGTGCATGGATGATACATGTGGGAGGGGGGCTGCACGTGGAATGGGAGGTGGGCTACAGTACATGGATGATGCACATGGAAGGGGGGCTGCACATGGAATGGGAGGTGGGCTACAGTACATGGATGATGCACATGGAAGGGGGGCTGCACATGGAATGGGAGGGGGCTGTACATGGATAACAATAACAACAATAACAATAATATTTATATAGCGCTTTTCTCCCTGGGGACTCAAATCGCTGTGACCCTGCATTATGCAGTCTCAAAGGCTAGGGAAAAGAGGTGAGTTTTCAGCCTTTTTTTAAAGCTGTCCAGAGAAGGAGCCTCTCGTACTGATTGTGGAAGTGAGTTCCATAGAGTAGGGGTTGCATAGGAAAAGGCCCGAGCACCAAATGTTAAGTGTATCCTGGGAATAACCAGCTTCATCTTGTTGGCAGAGCGGAGGGTACATGGAGGGGCATAAAGTTCCAATAGATCCGCTATGTATTTGGGTCCCATGTGGTGTAGAGCCTTAAATGTCAGCAGGCAGATCTTAAAATTAATTCTCCATTTTACTGGCAACCAGTGAAGAGTTTACAGTACTGGGGTGATGTGTGAGTTGCGGGGGGCATTGGCTAAGAGTCTGACTGCAGCATTCTGTACTAGCTGTAAGGGGGCGCAGAACCTTATGAACAGGGCGTTGCAGTAGTCTAGGCGGGAGGATACAAATGCATGAACCAGGACAGGTAGGTCTTCAGCTGGGATAAAGTGTTTGATTTTCGCTATATTTCTTAGATGGAAGAAGAAAGACTTGACGACAGCTGATATCTGCTGTTTGAGTTTTAGATTTCCATCCAGGATCACCCCAAGGTTTCGCACAGAGTCTTTATACTGTACAGTATCTCCCCCAATTGCTAGTTTAACCGCTTGCCGCCCGCGTCACGCCACTGGGCGTGGCCGCGGCGGCAGCCCCAGTACCAGCTAACGCCAATTGGCGGAAAGTCCTGGGGCAGCAGTTTACGGGAGATCGCGTGCACGCTGCGCGCGCATCTACCGCTTGGTGGGCGGAGCTGAGCTCCGCCTTCAGTCTCGAGACTGAAACCACCATGTATTTACATGTGCAGCGCTGCAATCAGCAGCAGCGCTGCACTGGGGACAGCCGTGTGACACGGCTGTCCCTCTGGGGGACAAGAGAGCGATCGGCTCTCATAGGCAAAAGCCTATGACAGCTGATCGCCGTGATTTGCCGGCTGGGGGGAGGGAGGGGATTTAGAAAAAAAAAAAAGAAAATAGCAAAAAGTATTAAAAAAAACTAAAACAAATATTTATCCAAAAAAAATAAACACAGGGGGGGGGGGGGCGATCAGACCTCACCAACAGAGAGCTCTGTTGGTAGGGAGAAAAGGGGGGGGGGGGTCACTTGTGTGCAGAGGTATACGGCCCTGCAGCTTGTCCTTAAAGCTGCAGTGGCCAATTAAGGTAAAATTAGGCTGGTCACTAGGGGAGTTTACCACCATGGTCCTCAAGAGGTTAAGGTGGTGAGCGTTTTGAACTTTATCCATGGGAGGGGGCTACTCTATCCATGGATGATACACATTGAAGGGGGAGCTGCACATGGAATGGGAGGGGGCTGCTGTACATGGATGATACACATTGAAGGGGGTGCTGCTCATGGAATGGGAGGGATTTACTGTATATGGATGATACACATAGAAGCGGGGGGGGGGGAGGGGGGCTGCACATGGAATGTGAGATGAACTGCTGTACATGGATGATACTCATGGAAGGGGGAGGCTGCACATAGAATGGGAGATGACTGCTGTACATAGATGCCCATGGGGGCTGCCCATGGAATGGGAGGGGGACTGCTGCACATGGATGATACACATGGCAGAGAGGGCTGCACACGGAATGGGAGGAGGCTGCTGTACATGGATGATACACATGAAAGGGGGGTGCACACGGAATGGGAGGGGGGCTGCTGTACATGGATGATACACATGGAAGGGGGTTGCACATGGAATGGGAGGGTCTGCTGTACATGAATGATACACATGGAAGTGAGGCTGCACATGGAATGGGAGGGGCTGCTGTACATGAATGATACACATGGAAGGGGGGCTGCACATGGAATGGGAGAGTCTGCTGTACATGAATGATACACATGGAAGGGGGGCTGCATATGTAATGGAAGGGGGCTACTGTACATGAATGATACACATGGAAGGGGGGCTGCGCATGGAATTGGAGGGGCTGCTGCACATGAATAATACACATGGAAGGAGGGGTTGCACCTGGAATGGGAGGAGGCTGCTGTACATGGATAATACACATGGTAGGAGGGGCTGTACCTGGAATGGGAGGGGGCTACTGTACATGAATGATACACATGGAAGAAGGGGCTGCACATGGAATGGGAGGGGGCGACTGTACATGAATGATACACATGGAAGGGGGCTGCGCACGGAATTGGAGGGGCTGATGTACATTGATGTTACACATGGAAGGAGGGGCTGCTCTACATGAATGATACACATGGAAGGAGGGGCTGCACATGCCTATGGAATGGAAGGGGGGCTGCTGTACATGGATAATACACATGAAAGGGGGGTTCACATGGAATGGGAGGGGGGCTGCTGTACATGGATGATACACATGGCAGAGAGGGCGGCACACGGAATGGGAGGGGGGCTGCTGTACATGGATGATACACATAAAAGGGGGGTGCACACGGAATGGGAGGGGGGCTACTGTACATGGATGAAACACATAGAAGGGGGGTGCACATGGAATGGGAGGGTCTGCTGTACATGAATGATACACATGGAAGGGGGCTGCACATGGAATTGGAGGGGCTGCTGTATATGGATGTTACACATGGAAGGAGGGGCTGCACTACATGAATGATACACATGGAAGGAGGGGCTGCACATGGAATGGGAGGGGCTGCTGTATATGAATAATACACATGGAAGGGGGGCTGCACATGGAATGGGACAGGGCTGCTGTACATGAATGATACACGTGAAAGGGGCTGCTGCACATGAAAGGGGAGTAACAACATACTTGGCCTAGGGGCAAAAAAGTTATAAATCCGGCCTTGACTGCACTACAAGTACCAGAATATTATGTATGCCCAGTATACCATCTGCACAGTAACAGCTGTCATGCCCTCTAGATTAGTTGACAAAGAATTTAGCAGCTCTGCTGTTATATGAATGATTACAGGTTAGTGGAGGCAGAGAGCCTGCTGAGCATGGCTAGGTCATCAGAGGTAACAAGATCCAAGAGGAGACAGGAGGAAAGCCACACAGGGATTGCGAAACCTCTTGCGAATGGAAATCTTTCATCTCTCCTCTGTATGAGGGTATTCGGGGTGAGGTTAAGGAAGAAAAGAACAGACCATCAAATTTTTCATTTTATTTACTTTTTTCCCCGGTTTTATAGTGACCATTTCCAACTGGCTGCAAACACTAAAAATGTTCTTACGTGACCCTCAAGACGCAAGGTCGTGGGGTCAGCATGGGTAGAGAAGGAGCACCCCGGGGGAATAACACAGCTGGAGTTGTGGTCAAACGCCACCTCCGAATCTCAGCAGTTTTTCTCCCTAAAAATAGCTCAGAGAAAAAAACTTGTTTTTTTTAATTCTTTTGCAAAAGTTGTTTTGGATTTAGCCTCGCTTAGCATGGCGTGTTTATTCTAATGAAGCTGTGCCAAGGCTAAGCTCCTTCCAATTCAACCCAGCAAAAGTGTAAAGTATTCAAACAGCAAAAGGTTAATCGTATTCTGAAATCAAAATCTGAGAGGTCATTTGATGAAAGAAGACAGTTCTGTACATACATGGAAGTGGTTTGGACTTAAAAGCTGATCATCAGCATCATACTCAAGAAATATTTTCTCAAAATTCTCTTGTGAAGAGTTAGCACCAGGTCACATGGGCAACTGAGTCATAAACAAAAGACGGTGTCAGGAGTCAGGAAGTACAAATATCACCTGCCTAAGTTTCAGGAGTCCACCTTGACAGTACAGAGCTGCCACACAGCTTAAAATATACTGAAAACTGGTTGATAAGGAGGTACAGGTGGGCTTACCTACAGATACATGATACTAACGGTCTGTTTCAGACCAAAATAGTTTTATTAGGATAACTCCACTACATTAGATAACTCCAATGCATTTCGCAGAATATGCCTGCTTCTTCAGGCAAAAAATTGAAGAGCAGCAGCAAAGGGATTTCTGTTCTTCTATGTGCTGCAAATCAGGGAGTCCCAGTAAAAGAGTGATGGGGTCCCCTCTCTACGTTCCCCAACTTCCACTCCATGATGACCAGTGAATTCATATATCAAGTGGAGCCACACCTTCCCGCACAACCAATGGTGTTACAATTCTCCTCTAATAGTAAGTTCTGACCCCAAGTACCACCATCCACCGATCAGGGGCCATGTCCATTCATAACAAAAAAAGTGAATAAAAGTAAAAAAAAAAATGAAACACTTCCTGGTAATCTAGGGAGTGTTCCTATCACCATCTAGTGATGAAAAGTTAAATTACACACAGCACAAATTTTGTATTAAAAAAAATTACATAATGAATCTCTTCCAAAGCCCCCCACCCCAGTTACTAAGCAAACAGATGTAAAAAAAAATTCCATAAATAATTGCCTTAGGCACTTAGATTTATTTTTATATGTATGTCATGAGGGTATATTACTGTTATTTTATTGCATGATGGCTTACAATTGACGGGATCCAAAAACAAAACCCAAAACAGAAAAAATACACATTTATTTCCAAATAATATATTGGCGTCATACATTGTACTAGGAACATAATTTAAATGTTGTGATAGCTGGGACTAATGGGCAAATAAAATGGGTGGGTTTTATTTATAGTAGCATTGAATATTTTAGAACTATCGGTGATGGAATTGGAGAAATAGTGTATTTTTCTGTGTTTTGAATTTGTCTATAAAATGCATAAAAAATAACGTAATTACTGAAAACAAGTAACGCCCACAAAAAGCTTAATTTGTGGCAAAAAAAAGAGATAAAGATCATCTGTGTGTGATGAGTAGTGATAAAGTTATAGGCGAATGAATGGGAGGAGCGCTGACAGGGAAAATTGCTTCCGTCCGTGAGGTGAAAACACTGGTGGGCTGAACTGGTTAAAGATGGGAATAAAGTTTGGAGTCAAGTAAACACATTTTCACTAGAAAAATACATATATTTACATAGATCTGTACATCAGTCCTGGAAGAAGAACAAAAGAGGAAGAAAGAGGGACAGGGTTCCCAAATAATAATAATAATAATAATAATAATAATACAAACATTTGAATAGCACTTTTTTCCTGTTGGACTAAAAGTGCTCAAGAGCTGCAACCACTAAGGACGCGCTCAATAGGCCACCCTTAGGGAGTCTTGCCTTGAACTCCTTGCTGAATAGGTACTGAGCCTAGCCAGGATTCGAATCCCGGTCTCCCATGTCAAAGATGGTGCCCTTGCATGTGTGTGAGTGTGCACACAAACAACAGTATTCTCATTTACTTGGAACGTAGCAGACAGGTATAGCATGTTAAACGCTTCCTTGTTTTTTATTGTGAAACTAGAATCTGCTTTCTAGACATTCACGTTCACCTTTTACAGAAGGTAGTGAAACCAGCCAGGGACAGACCTGAACTGCTTTCACATTACCTTCCCACTTCCCAGGAATGACTTCCTTTGGCTGTAAGGTTTATTAGCTTTCTAGGCAGTCAACTACTGGCAACTATAAAGCTCCACTTTTGTTTGGAAACAAAAAAAAGTCCTTACCAGGTTTGTTCTACATATTTAGAGAGCAAACATTGTTCCAGGTCCTTATCTTGCTCTTGTGTGAGTGTATACTAACTGATACAGTCTGCTATAGTCATTTGGTCATTTTGAGTCTCAAAAAAGAGAAAATAAAATAATGTATCTTTTCAGATGAGCACAGAATCCCAGCATTACCCCAGCAGACCAAGTATAATTCCTGAGGACACTGCGATTGAACTTCCTATTGTAGTCAGCTTAATGCACATGCAGGACCTGGGCCTGTTCAGTACAGCAAACAGTATAATGCTGACACCATAGGTGCAAAAGCTGGACTTTCAAGGAAGTTTGAAAAAATGATATTTGGATGAAATCTGAAATGGAATGGTAATTTTTCTAAACCAACTCTTCAGTATTTCCATTGTATGCTTCTGTGGATACCTGTCACCAAGTACAGAAAGTAGAATGTATAGAAATGTTTTTTTTTGGTCTTTAGATGTACTACATACTGTACATTATGTTACCATGGACAGGCCACTATTCTCTTCAGGTGTTACTTCCTACAGTGCCTTCTTGGAGGAAAAGTTGTTTGTGTTGCCACTCCCCCTCCCTGCCGCTGTTCTCTATGGGCGGAAGTTCTCTAGAGTGAAAAATCGCAAGCACCTGTCTGGCAATCTGATCGATGAGTCCGAGTTTGGCAGATGTCAGGAGAACGGTACTTGCCTAGCTGCACTGTACCAACTGTAAAGTTTGGTGGAAGGGAGATTATGATGTGGGGTTGTCCTACAGGGCTTGGCCCTTTAGTTCCAGTAAAAAGAACTCTGAATGCTTCAGGATACTAAGACATTTTGAACAATCTCATGCTCCCAAATTTGTTGGAACAGTTTGGGGATAGATAGCTACCTTCCCGTTCCAACATGACAGCGTACCAGTGCATAAAGCAAGGTCCATAAAGACATGGATTGATGAGTGTGGTGTGAACAAACTTGAGTGGCTTGCACAGAACATTGAACTCAACCCGGCAGAGATCCTTTCGGATTAATTAAAATGGAGACTACTTCTGTAGTCCGGTTTATTTCACTCTTATGGGTAGTGCTGGGGATGGGAACAGAACTTGGGGGGCCTGGGTGGTGGGGGAAGGTTGGAGTTCTAACTGGATTGTATTGATTGTTGTATTTTATATGCAAAAAAAATAATATGCAAAAAAAAAAAAAAGAAATGGAAACTACAACTCAGCCTTTCGTGTTCAACTTCAGTGCCTGACCTCACAAATCCCCATACTTAGTTACATAGTTATTTGGGTTGAAAAAAGACATACGTCCATCGAGTTCAACCAGAGAACACAGTACAACACCAGACTGCTCCCTCCCTGTTGATCCAGAGGAAGGCAAAAAACCCTTAAAAGGCATGGTCCAATTAACCCCAAAAGGGAAAGAATCCCTTCCCGACTCCAGATGGCAATCAGATAAAATCCCTGGATCAACACCACTGGGCATTACCTAGTATTTATAGCCATGGATGTCTTTCAATGCAAGGAAAACATCTAAACCCCCTTTAAATGCAGGTATAGAATTTGCCATAACTACTTCCTGTGGCAATGCATTCTACATCTTAATCACTCTTAGGGCCCTTTTCCACTAGCAATCACTAGCATTTGCGCTGAAGGCTAGTGATTGCAATTCAGCAAATGCACAAAATTTTTCCGCCGTTTGCGATTGCGATTTTGCTATGCTATGCACTGCATAGCAAAATCGCGGCAATAATCGTTCCGCCGCGCGATCGCGATTAGGTAAAAAATGAATCGCATTAGTGGAAATGACCTACCGTGATTCCTATGTTAAAAGCAAACTGTAGCGATTTGAAAAATCACTAGCGGTTTGCGGTTTTGCGATTCAGCCATCGCAAACGCCGTAGTGGAAAAGAGCCCTTAGTGTATAGAACTCTTTCCTAAATAAATGGCTAAAACGTTTTTCCTTCATGTGCAGATCATGTCATCTAGTCCTTTGAGAAGGCCTAGGGCCAAAAAGCTCATCCACCAAACTTTTATATTGCCCTCTGATGTATTTATACATGTTAATTAGATCCCCTCTAAGGCGTCTTTTCTCTAGACTAAATAAACCCAGTTTATCTAACCTTTCTTGGTAAGTGAGACCTTCCATCCCTCGTATCAATTTTGTTGCTCGTCTCTGCACCTGCTCTAAAACTGCAATATCTTTCCTGTAATGTGGTGCCCAGAACTGAATTCCATATTCCAGACGTGGCCTTACTAGAGAGTTAAACAGGGGCAATATTATGCTAGCATCTCGAGTTTTTATTTCCCTTTTAATGCATCCCAAAATTTTATTAGCTTTAGCTGCAGTGGCTTAGCATTGAATACGATTATTTAACTTGTTGTCGATGAGTACTCCTAAATCCTTCTCCAAGTTTGATGTCCCCAACTGTATCCCATTTATTTTGTATGGTGCTAGACCTTTGGTATGACCAAAATACATGACTTTACATTTTTCAACATTGAATTTCATCTGCCATTTATGTGCCCATATAGCCATCCTATCCAGATCCTGCTGCAATATGTCACTATCTTCCTGAGAGTTGATGATTTTTTGTGTGTAAAACTTTTTTATTGTTTTTTAACATGAAAAACAACATAACAAACCCAACAGGCATCTCCCGTTCCCGCCCCTCCCACTCTTCCAGGCAGAATACATAGGATACATAAATACATTGTTCGGATTGAGGATTACATCTAAGATTATATATAGCGGTCACAAATCCAAGTTGCAGAATTTCAGCCAATATTTCCATATTTTATAAAACTTTTTGGTAGATTTCCTAGCTTCATAGACAGATTTATATAAAGGAACATCCTGGTTAATCTCTTTTTTTAGACCCGATAATGAGGGTGGGGATTGTTTTTTCCACTGCAGTGCAATTGCTCTTCTGGAGTACATAAGCACCAAGCGGGCCAAGTATAATTTTTTGTCAGAGAGAGGGGTGTCTCCAAAGACGCCGAGAAGCAGGGCCTTAATAGTGTAAGGTATTACCCCGTTGAATATTACAGACAGCATATCATGGACAGCGGCCCAAAACTCCTGTATTCCAGAGCACTTCCAGAACACATGTATAAAATCAGCTCTATCTTCCCGGCATCTCCAGCACCTCCCGGATTCACCTTGTTTCATCTTAGAAAGTTTATAGGGGGTGAAGTAAGTTCTATACAGGTACTTGAGCGAGGTCAGTTTGTGTCGTGCAGCTATTGGGGTGGTTATAATGTGGGCCAGAGCATCATCCCATTCTTTTGGTGTGAGGTCCGGGATATCAGTTTGCCACTTAAGCAGAAGCTTTGTGTTGCGGGTGGCTTCCTCACTAATAAGTGCAGTATATATTTGAGAGGTCACCCCAGTCAGTCCAGAGTGTGAGAGAAGATCTTCCAAGGGGTGGGATTGCACTAAAAGGTCAGCTGTCTTAAACTGGGTTTGAAAGGCATGGCGCAGCTGAAGATATCGGAATAGCATCGAATTCGGCAGGTCAAATGACTGTTTAAGGTCATTAAACTGGCGAATAGAATTGTTTTCAGTGATATCTCGTAGCTTGAGTATACCCTTATTTGCCCATACACAGGGATCAGGAACAGAGGCAAAATCTCGTAGTTTAACATTATTCAAAATCGGGGTGTGGGGGGACCATTGCCCTATACGAGATAGGTATTTGCCCGCAATTTCCCATATAGCGGCAGTGGTTTTCATAGGAGTAGTTAACGTGGGGAGGGCTTTGGGGCCTCGAAAGGGGAGACTAGAGAGGGCGTTGAAGGAGCCCAGTATAGCTGCTTCCAGCACTGTGGCTGGGTTATATTCGGATTGGGCAAACCACCAATATATAGTAGTAAGAACAGCCGACCAGTAGTAAAATTTGAGTTTAGGAAGTGCAATCCCCCCCCTATCCACAGGAAGCTGTAAGCTGTTTAAAGCAATACGGGGAGAGGAAGAAGCCCACAGGAATGACCCGACAAGCTTATCTAGTTCAGAGAAAATATGATTAGGGATCAACACAGGTGTGTTCCGGAAGATATATAATAGTTTAGGGAGCACGCACATTTTGAATAAATTACTACGCCCAATTAAGGTTAGAGGGAGTGTTGCCCATGCTCTTAACTTCCCCTTAATGAAGGTCAAAAGGGGGGTCAGATTCAATTTACAGTAGTCTGACTCAGTGGCAGAGACATCAATGCCGAGATACCGAATTATATCACTAGTCCAGAGTATTTCCCAAATTCCTGAATTATAGAGAGAGCTGCGGGTAAGGATGTGTGCGGGTCAGCTAAGTATAGTAGCAGATCATCCACGTACAGGGAAACTTTTTCCTCTAAGCCTGCTATTTTAAATCCGGAGACCTCGACTGAGGAGCGAAGAATCACCGCCAGGGGCTCCACTGCCAATGCAAAAAGCGCAGGTGACAGCGGACACCCCTGCCGGGTGCCACGAACCAGACTAAAGAAGGGGGAGATTCTATTTCCCGTCCGGACCCTGGCCTTGGGGGCTGAGTATAGGGCTTTGATGTAAGTAATGAACTTCAGGCCTACCCCAAATTTCTTGAGCACCTCCTCCAAATATATCCACTCGACACTGTCAAATGCTTTTTCCGCATCAAGCGATGCAATGACCCTAGAGCCACTATTGATATGTCGAGTGGATATATTTGTGAACAACCTCCTCAAATTAATATCACATTCCTTTCCAGGAATGAATCCTGATTGGTCTTTATGAACTATTGATGTGATTACGGTGTTTAAGCGAATGGCCAGGATCTTAGCTAAGATCTTACTATCTACATTTAGGAGGGAAATGGGTCGATACGACGAGCACAGGGATGAGTCCTTGTCTTTTTTAGGGATAACCGTGATTAAAGCTTCAGACATTGTAGGCGAGACCCCCCCCCCCCCCCCTTCCTTTAGAATTTCTTTAAATAAAGACAGGAGTTTAGGGGCTAATTGTTTGCTGTATTTTGCATAAAATTCAGAGGGGATTCCGTCCAGTCCTGGGGTTTTCCTGGGTTTCAGGGAGGATATAGCCTGACAGACCTCCTGGAGGTCAATGTCTGCCTCCAGTATGTCTGTGTCTTCAGCAGATAACTTAGGGAGGTGTATGTTTAAAAGATATTCCTCTATTTCTAATGGTGTTTTCGTAATAACGGAAGTGTATAGCTTTTCATAATATGCACGGAACTCGGCATTGATGTCACCAGGGTGGGTCAGTTCAACCCCTTCACCAGAGTTAATCTTGGCAATTTGGGTCATACACTTTTCCTGGCCTACTAACTGGGCTAGTAGCCGACCAGTCTTATCCCCATGCTCGAATATCCTAACCGTCTTAGTCTGAAGATTTTGTTGTGTGTAGTCTGTCTGTTTAGCTGAAAGTGCAAGTAGTGACGCTTGCCATATGTTATAGTCATCATTGGTCTTAGTTTGAATGTATGCCTGCTCTGCTTCTTGCGTCTTCCTTTCAAGTGTTTGTAGTACTATAGTGGATTGTCGTTTCTCTTCCGCTATGGCAGCCAGGTAGGCTCCTCTTGTCACTGCTTTATAAGCGTCCCACTTAATAAGGGGTGGAACAGGGTCATGTGGTATTTGCCAATACTCCCTCATTTTATCCATCACATAGTACTTTATTCTAGGTATCTCGAACCAGTGCGGTGCGATTCTCCATACAGAATCGGAATGTGATATGCCAAAGTCTAGTTGCAATTCTAGTGGGCAGTGGTCCGAGATACCCCTAGGCAGCATCTTAATGTCATGAATAAGCGAAAGACCTGTGGAGGTGGCATATACCAGATCAATACGTGATAAAGTATGATATGAGGCTGAGTGACAGGTAAATCCTGGGATGTCTGGATGCTTCCAGCGCCATACATCATGCAGAGAAAAAGCCTGCGACCAGTCATGTAGTGCAGGGGATTCGGAAGGTCTAGGTATTAATCTATCTGATAATGCAGACGGGACCATATTAAAATCACCTAAGAGATACACATAGGGGGTGGAAAATTTTGATATTTTTTGCATCAGAGTGTAAAGTAGCTCTGTTGTTCCCGGTGGTGGATTGTATAGTCCCACAACCAGCAGGCTAATCTCATGTATTTTAGCATGAAGAATGACATAGCGACCGGAAGCATCCAGTTCTAAATGTAACAGTTGGAAAGGGAGCCCCTTCTTAACTAGCACGCTAACGCCTCTGGAGTATGAGGAATACGTGGAGTTATAAGAGTTACTTATCCACGGTTTCTTGAGCGCTAATAGCTTGCTGCCAGTCAAATGAGTTTCCACCAAAATTATTAAATGGGGAGCATGTCTTTTAAGGAAGTTAAAAACCAGTGACCGCTTTATAGAGGAGTTCAGGCCTCTAGTGTTCCATAGGATACAGTTAACTTTTTCTCTCTGTTAGCCATAATCTATAAGTATGCACAGCATAAAAACAAGTATCCACATAGCAGATGTAGGAAAGATCAGCCCGTTAAGCGAGAAGAGAGACCAGTTAGTTTGACCGGGAACCAGAGAATTCCTCCCCCTTGCCCACCCCCCACTCCCGTACCTTTTCCCACCCCACAGCTTCAACCCAAACTCGAAGTTGTCTAGTCCCTGAACCCCCAAAACATGAAGCATTGTCTGCGCAGTTAACTGATCCCTATTAGCTCCGCATGCGGATTCACCATCAGTAAAAGGGAAACACATTATACAAACAGAAAGGGAAAGCAGCTGCTGCTTCTTATACGTGCTGTTAATTAACTCCTGAACCCAACATTATAACAGGTCGCTGTTGCCCAGGACTGATCGTCCCCCCCTCCCAGAAAGCCATCTATCAGACCATAAATACATAACGTATAGTCCTAGTGACCTCCAGGAGCAGGGTTGTCTGAAGGTGGATCGATTCTGATCACTTATGGAGCAGGGCTAAATCACAATACCGTTTCTACAATCCCCCCTCCCTTCCATAAAGACTCGTCCCTATGTGGATCACAGGACCCCGGTGCAGATATAACCACGCACAGAGAACCCCGTAACCCACCAAGGGGCAGGAGGTACCCATATTCATTTGTTTACAATGTCCATCCCTGGGTGAGTCGCCAGTAAGTAAGAGTCGCATATATCCAATCATGCTCAGATCAGGATTTGCTAATAACGACAGAAGTGCATATCCTGGTGGCAATAGATGCAGTGGGCCTAGTAGAAAGTCCAGGCAATACAGTTCTTGGATAGCATTATCAGTTCTATGGGTACAATTGTTCATGATACCGGGGGGAGTCGCAATAAGTGTCAAGCAGTATAAAATGACAGAAGGATCGGACCTGCTTCCAGCGTGGCTATTAGTATAAATTGCCAGGATATTGATCAGTCTCTGGGCAGCAAGGGAAGAAGAAATAAAGATAGTCTTACCATCCTCCTTTAGTCTTTCAGCTCATCAAGCCAGTCTGAAGCTTCTGACGCAGTCAAGAAGAAGTGTGCTTTTTCGTTGTGCGTCACACGAAGCTTGGCCGGGAATAGCATGGCGTATTGAAGGCCTTTGTTGCGTAGTCGTGACTTTACTGTGTCAAACAGCTTTCGCTTGCGCTGTGTTTCCGTGGCCAGGTCAGGGAAAAACATGAGAGTAGCTGTGACGAACATTACGGAAGGTCGTGCGCGTAAACGCCAACGATTTTCGTATGGCCCCACACAGTTACTGTCAGCCCTGGGTAGAATAACAAAATGCCTTTCTTCGCTCTTCTTCTGAGAGCATGGCAGGAGAGAGGGCAGCCCTCCCCCACATCCTGTTCAGGTCAAGAAAGAATTCACACGTGGCTAGCTTCCCTGCCGAGAAGCCATTTGGTACATAGCTCATCTTTCCCCAAAAGGAAAACCAGCTCAAACTGGTTGAGATTCAAAATTTCCCTCCAAGCGTATAGCTTCACACAAAGGGAACGTTAACTTATTAATAATTCAAAATAGGTTTGGCACAGCAAGACCAAAATTACATTTCCTGATACCTAGGAAACAGGTCTATAATTCACATGAATTATCATTCTCTAGCTATCAGGAATCGATAGAGAGACCACTTTATCCGGCCTGCGTAGAGCAAATTCGACAGACTAGGCGTGTATAGTCTCATTTAATACAGAGTCGCGTGCTGCTTATGAATATGGTCTCGGATTTGCGTTGCACCCATCTGGGGCGGAATTACACAAATTATTAATAATTGGTACATTCCTTGCTCCAAGTCTGTGGGTGGTAACCTGACTGCCAGGAGGTAACCCTGCCTCAAACACACCTACTTTCCAGGTAGTGACCGCCCCAAAACTCTGGTCAGTAAAAAGCGTTTGCAAGGAACTCCTCCTCTGTTCTTCAATTCCCATCTACCAGGAAGGTCTAGACATGTGCTCAAGGAGAACCGGGCGCATGTTGTGTACAAAGACTTTAACCTGAATGCCTACTTTAAACTGGACTATTTTCTTCATTTTTCAAATGGACTGCTCAGCTAACAAAGTAAGAATTTTCTGATTTTATTCCTTTTATTTTTAAGCTTTGTGTTTTATATGTTAATAGGTGTATATAACTGTATGTAATGCATTTGTGTTATTAAACGTTTAAAAATCGTTTAGCGGTTATGACCTGTTGCTGAATATACACAATCGTACCTATTCTCCTGAACTCGCTACCCTGTGTTTAATAGAAGTATACATTTATAACCCGTATGCGAGAACCCGGCCCAGACATAACGATCTGACCCAGATTCTTGCATACTGCTAAGGGTTAATATAGCGTTCTCGAAGTCCTAGTGAAATTACAGTAGCGGGCTGTGTAACTCGCTTGGTGGCAGATCTTTGAATTGTATGTGTGTGGAGTGATTCGGTTGGTATCAGAACGCCCCCTTCGCGAGTCAGTTCATCAAATTGCGAACGCGGGTTACCCTTCGTGATGAACAAATGACCGTGTAAGAGGATTTCTGACGCTGATCGACTGACCCACCCGCAGACCGGCCTAGCGGTCTGTGACATTTGTTTGGCAGCTTTTTGGGATTTGTGTATGTTCAGAACATCAACGGCAACGTTATTTGATGAACCTGCCAGAACAGATCAAAAATCTGTGGTCGATAACCGGTGCATTACCATTTATATAGACTAAACGTGTAGCACAGAGTCCCCCCCCCCCCCCCCCCCCAATCTCTTTTCCTATCTTTTATTTGGCAAAAATGGCTGTAGCAAGATACAAGAAAACAGTGGCAGACCTAGCAAACTTGTGTGAGGAAAAAGGCATTATGACGTATAGAAAAAAGAAAGCGCAATTGATTGACGACTTATTGCGACTGGATACCCAGCCGGAGCAGATGCTGGGAGAGCACACTCCTGGTTCAGACGGTGCTGTAACTGGGGCAGAGGAAAGTGAGCGGTTGGAGCAAAGCAACCCACTTCCAGACCCAGAGGAAAATGGGACCGCGTCTGAACCGGTCGCTGTAACTGCTGAGGAGCATGGTGGCCGGCAGGAGCCCGCCCATGCCAACCTGTTCTGTGTTCCTGATGCTGGAATGCAACCTGGATTACAAAGGCTGTTGGAGACAAATCCTGAGCTGTACATGCAGATTGTCAGAGAAAACGCTGACAGAGCAGAACGAGACGCTGACCGTTTAGAACGCCAGGCTGAACGGGAATCTTCAGAACGCCGGTGGCGAGCTGAGCAAGTAGCGGAAAGAGAGGAGAGAGAAGCCGCACGCAGACATGACCTTGAAATGGCCAAACTGCGAGCGCAAGGCCAAAATCCCTCACAAAGTGCTCCGGAACTCCGGCCCACAGCAGGCCCGTTTGGGACTCCAAAGTTTAAATTCCCAGAAATGGAGAAGGGAACCGACCCGGACACTTATTTACACTCCTTTGAAAAGACTTGTCGTCAGCATCATCTGCCCCAGGAGCAGTGGGCGAGATATCTGACACCCAACTTGCGGGACAAGGCGCTTGAGGCGTTTGTGGACTTACCCGCTGAGAAAGACAATGACTATGAGGCGATAAAAGCTGCAATTATCGCCAAATACCAGTTGACCCCAGAGGTCTATCGCAAAAAGTTTCGCTCCCTGCAGAAAGGCCACACCGACTCTTACACCGACCTGGAGAGTCGCCTGCTGACTGTGTTCAGGCAGTGGTCACGGGGCCTCAAAAAAGACTCTCACCAAGGTCTGGAGGACCTAATCGTGCAGGAGCAGTTGCTGAACTGCTGCACTCCAGATGTCCGGCAGTTTGTCTTGGAGCGGAAGCCTGAATCCGCCAAAGATGCCGCAGAACTTGCAGACACTTTTGTGGCCACCCGTGTGCCGGACAGCCGCAAACCTCCAGTCTTGAGCTGGAGAGGGGGGAGACCTATGCAACCCAGCTCTCCTCCCCCTGCTAACCATGGGAATCGGGTCCCACAGCCACAGAGGCCGGATGCTGCACCTGCTACTCATCCGCCTGATGCCACATATGTTCCGAAGTGTTACCACTGTGGACAGCGAGGACACCTCAAGTCTGCCTGCCCCGAGGTGAGGACGCCGTCGCCAGAGCCTAGCGCAGAAGTGGCTAGCGCATCCTCTACTGCACACGCCTACCTCGTCATGGGAGCAGCAAATCCTCGACTTTCCGGAAATCATCAAGTCGTGGAAGTTAACGACCAGATCGCTGTTGGTTTCCGCGACACAGGCGCCGAGCTTACCTTGGTTCGCTCTTATATTGTAGCCAGGGAGAATTTCCTGCCTAATGAGTGTGTCACACTTGTGGGAGTTGGTGGCACACACGCACGCATCGCCAAAGCTCGTGTTGTTCTTGATTGGGGAAGGGGACGCCAGACAAAAGTTGTGGGGGTGACAGATGACATCCCAGTGCCTGTGCTGTTGGGCACCGATCTTGGCACCCTACGATCCTTTTATGAACCTGTTATCAACACCCCGGATTGCCAGTCTGGACCCACTCAGGTACTGTACAAGCTTGGGGTGGGACAGAGGGAGGCAGCCAGGGTAATGGTACCTAGCCCTCCTAGGGAAGGAGGCAAGGAAGCGGTACCTGTTTCTAATGGACAGCTGTCTAATCACGGTTTGTCTGATTCTAAACCTGTCACTGTTGTTCCAGATACCTGTGTACATGATGTGAAAAATGAACGTAACTGTGATGTTAATGTTGTACCAGATGTTGCTAATAGATTTCATGCTGAATCTCCTATTACTAAAAATGATTTATGTTTAAGTGTGATTGCCTCTCACCTAAGAGGTAACAGTCTTGTGTTGCCTGGGTCATATCCGTGCAGGGCAGTGGAAGCAGGCCAGGTGTCAGAGCAGGCAGCTGGGGGCCTAGACCTCCCCTCCTGCTATGACAGCCAGAGTGCTCCACCATTGCCTGCTGTTAACAAACAGCTGGTGGAGACAGGCCATGCCTTCCCTGTCTCACCCTTGCATGTTTTCCCCTTGCAGAAGCAACCCAGTGCAAAACTGCCCAGAGGTCCACCCTCTATCCTTCCTGGAGAAGGGGCAAGCCTCGCCACCCCGGTGAAGGCTGATTCGTTTTTTAAAATGTGCTCTAATGTCCACCTAGGTTGTGCTGACCAAAATGTTGTGCCAAGGTGTAGTCAGTTAGAGCAGGGGTATGCCACTCTGCTTCCAGATTCGCAGGCTGACACCCGAGAGTCAGGAAGGGACCCGGATGGCAGCCAACGACTCTCTCCCTTACAGGAAGCGCTACGCAAACCCAGCCAGGCCTTTAGAGGTAAGCCTGTGGGTGTGCATCGCACCGTCCGCAAAGCGGACACTGGGACACACCGGACCATGAGGCCTTATGCTTCTGGTGAGTTGTCTGAAGGGCAGTCAGATAAGAAGTCGAGAACCCGTTCAGTAGCTAAGCGGCGCGTAGAGCGGGTCTGGCAGACTCACTCTGTGCGTCCGTCTGGGAGGGGAGAGATGTGACGAACATTACGGAAGGTCGTGCGCGTAAACGCCAACGATTTTCGTATGGCCCCACACAGTTACTGTCAGCCCTGGGTAGAATAACAAAATGCCTTTCTTTGCTCTTCTTCTGAGAGCATGGCAGGAGAGAGGGCAGCCCTCCCCCACATCCTGTTCAGGTCAGGAAAGAATTCACACGTGGCTAGCTTCCCTGCCGAGAAGCCATTTGGTACATAGCTCATCTTTCCCCAAAAGGAAAACCAGCTCAAACTGGTTGAGATTCAAAATTTCCCTCCAAGCGTATAGCTTCACACAAAGGGAACGTTAACTTATTAATAATTCAAAATAGGTTTGGCACAGCAAGACCAAAATTACATTTCCTGATACCTAGGAAACAGGTCTATAATTCACATGAATTATCATTCTCTAGCTATCAGGAATCGATAGAGAGACCACTTTATCCGGCCTGCGTAGAGCAAATTCGACAGACTAGGCATGTATAGTCTCATTTAATACAGAGTCGCGTGCTGCTTATGAATATGGTCTCGGATTTGCGTTGCACCCATCTGGGGCGGAATTACACAAATTATTAATAATTGGTACATTCCTTGCTCCAAGTCTGTGGGTGGTAACCTGACTGCCAGGAGGTAACCCTGCCTCAAACACACCTACTTTCCAGGTAGTGACCGCCCCAAAACTCTGGTCAGTAAAAAGCGTTTGCAAGGAACTCCTCCTCTGTTCTTCAATTCCCATCTACCAGGAAGGTCTAGACATGTGCTCAAGGAGAACCGGGCGCATGTTGTGTACAAAGACTTTAACCTGAATGCCTACTTTAAACTGGACTATTTTCTTCATTTTTCAAATGGACTGCTCAGCTAACAAAGTAAGAATTTTCTGATTTTATTCCTTTTATTTTCAAGCTTTGTGTTTTATATGTTAATAGGTGTATATAACTGTATGTAATGCATTTGTGTTATTAAACGTTTAAAAATCGTTTAGCGGTTATGACCTGTTGCTGAATATACACAATCGTACCTATTCTCCTGAACTCGCTACCCTGTGTTTAATAGAAGTATACATTTATAACCCGTATGCGAGAACCCGGCCCAGACATAACGATCTGACCCAGATTCTTGCATACTGCTAAGGGTTAATATAGCGTTCTCGAAGTCCTAGTGAAATTACAGTAGCGGGCTGTGTAACTCGCTTGGTGGCAGATCTTTGAATTGTATGTGTGTGGAGTGATTCGGTTGGTATCAGAACGCCCCCTTCGCGAGTCAGTTCATCAAATTGCGAACGCGGGTTACCCTTCGTGATGAACAAATGACTGTGTAAGAGGATTTCTGACGCTGATCGACTGACCCACCTGCAGACCGGCCTAGCGGTCTGTGACAGTAGCGTTTTCATAGCGGATTTCCTCCATCTTTCTTGCTTCCTTGAGGATAGTGTCTCGGTCCTGAAAATTCAACATTTTGAAGATGAAGGGGTGCGGGCGGTTTCCGGGCAGTTTGGTGGTAACAGGAATACGGTGTGCACGCTCCACAATGAAGCAGGTAGAGAAAGGAGCGCTGGGAAACAGTTGGCGGAGGAGGGTGGTGATAAACGACACCGGGTCGTTACCTTCTGCTCCATCCGGTAGGCCAAGGATACGCACATTACTCCGACGATTGCGGTTCTTACTGTCCTCCGCCCTCTCTTCTAAGCGTCGGATCCGAGTGATGGCCTCCTCTGAGGTTTTTCGTATGGGAGGGATGGCATCCTCACAATCCCCGACTCGGCGCTCAACTTCACCCACGCGGTCCCGGATATTGCGCACATCTTGTCGGAGCGTGGAGACCTGAGTCTCAACATGGTCTATCTTCAGCGCAAGCGAGTCTCGCGTTTCAGCGATAAGATATTTGCAGGCTGTGACCGCAGCAAAGACCATGGCTAGATCCGGCTGATCTGTATTACCTTCGGGCTCCATGGTCTGAATGCCCTTCGTCTTCATTTGCTTAGGCAAGATGGCGACTGGGCCTACTTCCGGCGTGCGTGAGGAGCCTTTAGTAGGTTTGGTTCCCCGCGACTTCCTAGCTTCGGAGGACATCAGACGGGCGTACAGATGTAGGAGGTTATAGCCAGGTAAGCAGCAGCGGCAAAAGTGAAATTTAAGGCAGGATTAGTATAGATTGGGTCGGCCGCATAAGGAGCTCCTCTTCCTCACGTCCTCTCAGGTCCCGCGCATAGCCACGCCCCGAGAGTTGATGATTATGCACAATTTTGTATCACCTGCAAAAATGGCAACATTGCTTTCTACTGCATCTACTAGGTCATTAATAAATAAATTGAAGAGCACTGGACCCAGTACAACCCCTGTGGGACCCCACTGCTAACAGTCACCCATTTTAAGTATGATCCATTGACCACAACTCTTTGTTTTCTGTCCATTAGCCAGTTCCCTATCCATGGACACAGACTCTTCCCCAGTCCTTGCATCCTCAACTTTTGCACCAGACTTTTGTGGGGAACAGTGTCGAAGGCCTTTGCAAAGTCCAAGTATATCACATCTACAGCATTCCTAATATCCACATTAGGGTTCGCTACCTCATAAAAGCTGAGCATGTTAGTCAAACAGGACCTGTCTTTAGTAAACCCATGCTGATGCTGAGAATTAGGATTATTTTCTACTATGAAGTCATGTATAGTATATCTTAGTAACCCTTCAAATAGTTTGCATACAACTGATGTTAAGCTTACAGGTCTATAATTTCCCGGATCTGATTTTTAGCCCTTCTTAAATAATGGGAAAACATGGGCTGTACGCCAATCTACTGGGACTCTGCCAGTCGAAAGAGGGTCACAAAAGATAAGATAAAGGGGTTTATCTATAACTGAACTTCATTCCCTTAGGACCTGAGGAGCATGCCAACCGGGCCAGGTGCCTTGTCTATTTTTAATTTAATCTTGCCTTCACTTCTTCCTGCGTTAAGTATTTAATATTAAAATTGGAAGATTGAGACTCTTCTGCATCTGTAATTTGCAACAGTGATGTTTCCCCTGTGAAGACAGAAGCAAAGAAAGCATTTAATAACTCTGCCTTACCTTGGTGATCTACCATTGAGTTCCCACCCTCATCCTTTAGAAGTCCAATACAGTCAACTTTTCTTTTTTTCGAGTTGATGTACTTGCAAAACTTCTTTGGGTTAGATTTGATATCCCTAGTGATTTGATTTTCAGCTTCAATCTTTGCCAGCCTAGTTTCTTTTTTTACAACTTTTATTGCACCCCTTATAATTGCTTAATGCAGCCTCGGTCCCCTCCTGTTTTAGGACCTTATAGGCATTCTTTTTCCTCTTCATTTTATCTCTAACCTTTCTATTCATCCATAGAGGCCTTTTTTATTCCTAGACGTTTTGTTTCCATATGGGGTATACATACTACAATATTGATTGAGAATAAGTTTAAAAGCTTGCCATTTCCCTTCGGTGTCCTCCCCTTGTAGTACATTATCCCAGTTCACCAAATTTAGTGCCTGCCTGAGTTGATTGAACTTCGCTTTTCTGAAATTCATAGTTTAAGTGGTCCCGCTGCCCATCAGTCACCAGATCAAACCTTATCATGTTGTGATCACTATTTCCCAAATGTTCTTGAGCCTGCACATTTGATACATTATCTGGTGTATTTGAAATGATCAAATCCAGTAACGCATTCCCCTAATTGGTTCCGTTACCATTTGAGTCAGGTAACTGTCATGTACACATTCCTAAACCTTTTAGAAAGGCATTCCAGAAGAGATGCAGCTGTTATAGCTGCAACAGCTGGGCAAACTACTTATTGAAGAAAAACTGAAGAGAAAAAATTGCCATAAATATGTACTTTCTAACCTATCCTTACCTCACTAAAGGGAGCCTTTGGATAATCCAGAGTCTTCACTCGCCCCTACCGATCCAGCGCTGGGATCCCCCCTGAACCTCCTCGACAGGTCTTGTTGAAGCGTGCACATGGATGCGTTCCCACCCATATAAGAGCACGGCCACACTGCACAGGATGCCTCATGCCTGCGAAGTAGCATGGAGCTGCTCGGGTGGGGCAGAAAAAGCCATGCCGGAGTGGCTCTGTGCCATTGCACATACATGAGGCATCCTGCGCCTCTGCAGTGTGACCGCACTTGTTCAAAAACGGGAGAAAACTTTGAAAGGAGTTGTGGCATCCAGCGGTGGTGGGGAGGAGTACGTGGGAAGCCTTTGGAGGTTCCCCTCTACCAAAGTAAGTATCTGATTTGTTTTCTCCTTTTAAATTTGCAAGTTTGCTATAAAGCCTATGTATTAACAGTGGGATATCATTAAATTTCATGTGTATGTTACGGAAGCGGGTTCAATACTTTTGGCAGTATAATGGTAAGCAGAAAATGTGTGCACCCCCGGCTAATGGATGATTAGGGTGCTGTTATAGGGCTTAATGTAAATGTCGGCTATTGAGCGCCGAAAGCAAAAATTTTGGCGCCCAATAAATATCATTTTGAACGTAATCGTTTTTGAAATGAATTTTGTTTTGAGAACATTAGAACGTTCTAGTTTTTAACATTTTTTTTATCATTTTGAAAAATATAAAGTTATAGTTATTGAAAATGTTGGTCTTTTGTATTTAACGATTTTTCTTTTAGAAAATGACCGTTTTCAAATTTAATTAGAAAGTTATACATATTAAATTTCTTTGTCTTTTGTATTAAATAGTTTTTTTTCTTTTTTGACGTATGCAGGTTTAGGGTTAGGCGTCAGGATTGGGAGTTTTAGGGGGGTTTTACAGTTAGGCACCAGAGGGGGGGGGGGGGTTCTGTGTGAGAGTAGGGTTAGGTTTATTTGTAGTAAAATATCTCTAAAATTTTATATGAAGTGGCACAGACTAGATTATTGCTAATAACAATATAAAGAACACACTGACATTTCTGACTATCCATGTAAACTTGGCACAGTCTCTGCTGTGTGTCTTTTCACTACCCATTCCAGGAACTGCTTTTCTTTCATTCACTGAAATCAAAATGTGGACAGTACAATACATATTTTATGTAAGTATTAATCTACTTATATATGTGCTTTTTTCCTCGGATAGTATGGCTGTACCTGCTGCTTTAAAACAAAATACATGACTAAGAAATACGGTAATATAATATGGCCAGTGACAAAATAATTAATCATTACATATTGTCATCACTCCAATGTCCACTCCTCCAACGCACACCTTATAAACCAATGCCATCAACATACATGTGTATACAGAGCATATCAGAAATATACATGACTGTTTATACATAAGGGAAATGGGGCATGCATGAGTTATAAATGTTATTGTAATCACTCAAGCTTACTATATTGCTTCTCCTCCTCTCTCACTGCCCCGTACACTTACAGTTTACAAATAAACAAATAAAAAATTCTTCTATTCCCAAATCCTTGAATCATTTCTGTATTCCTTACAAAGATGGAAGCTGTGTAAAAGGAGTACTGTTAATATAGGTTGTATTTACTGGCTATAAACTATTTATATTTGCAATAATGTACATTTAAAATATATTATGTTTAAAGTGGATCTGAACTCTTGCACAGGACACAAGGAAAATGCCCCCTGTGTGTTTTTAGAGAGTAGAGCGTTTAGAGAGTTTAGAGAGGAAGTTCCGAGTTCAGGTCCGCTTTAGTTTCTTGACTCTTCGTACCAGCTGTTACGAGTCACCGTAGAATTCACGTCCAGGCACAGTATTTTATACAGTGTGTGTTTAATACAATAATATGGTATGCCATTGAATATAAACTACTGTATTTTTTGCACTGTAAGACTCGCTTTTTTTCCACTAAAAGTGGGGTAAAAAAGTCACTGCGTCTTCTACTGTATATACTCGACTATAAGTCTAGAAATTTAGGTCTGACTCACTAAATAAAAGTATAGGGGTCGACTTATACACAAGGCAACACTGAGCACACTGAGTAACGAGTGTACTATTAGTGACATTCCCATTTGCAGCAATTTACCCATTGCTAAGTGACACTTTCTTGATAAAGGAAGTATTTTGCTGGGTAGACTTATACTTGAGTAAATAAAAAGTTCCAGCTTAAGAGGGTCAAACATTGGAGTCAGCTTATACACAAGGTCGACTTATATTCAAGGATATATGGTAGTCCAAATGCAAGGAGTTCCTGATTTGTCAATGCCTGCCAATACGAACCTCCAACCCGCCGTAATGTCAGGGACTGCCTGTACTGTGCCCATGCAAAGGAAGACACAGGGGGACAAACGGAGGACACAAAGGGGCATAGAGGAGGACACAGGACAAAGGCAGACACATGGGGGACACAGGAGGACACAAGGGGGGCAGAGGAGGATACAGGGAGACACAAGAGGTACAAAGGGGCATGAGGTACAAAGGTGGCATAATCCACAGGATGCCCCTTCAGCATGGATGCATCAGGTTTAGAATATCTTTTTCCACTGGTTTTTGTCCTCTAAACTTAGGTGCGTCTTATGGTCAGGAGTGTCTTATAGTCCAAAAAATATGGTAAGTAAATTTTTATTTTTTTTTACCTGACAGAGAAAGTGAAAATGTTGACTTGATTATAAAGTGAAAGGACCTTGGCTCCTTCACCATTACTCTCACTGGCACTGTTGTATCCTGCATAGTTTTCTCAACAGTAAGGACAGCCTTCCTGCCCGCTGGTCCTGAAGTTGCTAGTGTCTCCTCCTGTAATGTACTATAGTACATAGAGAGTAAGGAGTGCCTTACCCCTCTACCTGCCAGCCCCTGTAGTGCTAACCCCAGTGCTAGTACTATGCAGGATGGAGCAAGCTAAAGAGTGACTGCCCAACTACCTCTCCTGCATGTGATGCCTGAAAGTTTGCATAATCATAATTGGCAAATTGTGATCACCATTAGTCACTACCTACAATGGGAGGGACGACACCTCTCACTACCTACAGGGAGGTGGGGTCACTTATAATGGGGAAACCTCTCACTACCTACACTGAAGGGGCTACTTACAGTTGGGGACACCTCTAACTACCTATAATGGGGGGCTACTTATACTGGAGTCACCTCTCCCTTCCTATTCTGGGGTGCTTCTTATAGTGGGGGACCCCTCCCGCAACCTATACTGGGCTATTATAGTGGGGGGATATCGCTCACTACCTACAGTATATGGGGGGATACTTATACTTTATACTTGGGGGACATCTCTCACTATCTATGAGAAGTGGCTACTTATACTGGGGGGCACACCTCTCATCACCTATACTGGGAGAGAAACCTATGCTAGGGGACTACCTCCGGATACTTATAATGGTGGACTAACTCTACTGGTGAACTATACTGCCCCCCTCCCCGGCTATATTTTACTGGGGGCTACTGCTGACTGCCTATTCTGGAGGACTAACTCTGACAGCCTACACTGGGAGGCACCTCCGGCTACCTATACCATATAGGGTGGATACCTCTGGACACCTATACTGAAGGGACATCTCTGGCCAATTACTGGGGGCACCTCTGGCTAAATAATACTGGGGGGCACATCTGGCTACCTATTAGTATTGGTGGGCCTCTCTCCAATCCATTTGGGGGCACTTTTAGCTACTTAATACTATTTGAGCTGGCACATCTGTCTACCTAATAATATTAAATGGGGGGTCTCATAGGACTACTTAATACTGCTAATTGGGTGACAGCTTTGGCAACCTAATATCAAGGGACACATCTGGCTACCTAATACTGACATATAGGGGCACATGGCTACTTAATTCTGTTATCTGGGGAACCTGGCTAATTATTTTTTTTATACAGGGTGCACTTGGCTAAGTAATTATTTTATCTTGATGCACCTGGCTATTTAATTTGTTTATTGTAAGGAACCTGGCTACTTAATTATTTTATCTGGAGGTGAGTGACTTAATTATTTTATCTAAATGCCTTCAGCCTATTCTTAACATGTGATTTTATTGCATGTTGAATAAAAGAGCTACTTTTCAGTAAAGCGGTGCTGCTGATACTTGTTTTTTTGTTGTTGTTTTTTTTTTATCTAAATGCTTGTGACTACGTAATATTTTATTAGGGAGCAGTAACTACTTTACTAATTATCTGGAGGCATGTGACTACTTGAATTATCAATCAACGGTAGCCAAAGAATTTTCTCAAGTAACAAGCCACCAATCCTATAGTCAGAATCAGAATCATTTATTTTGCCAAGTACAAACCCGGAATACCCGGAATCGGCTTTGGCTCATACAGGTTCTGGAAGCATGGTGGGGGAAAATGACCGAAAGCCAAGAACCGAGGCTGCCCTACTACGGTCCATAGCAGTCCACAACTCAATCCACTTGACATATAACTCAGTGCTAGTTGTGAATATCAATAACCTACCTTTGTACACAAAGAACGCAGGTACGCCACACCAACAAGTAAAAGAGAGGCTAACCAGCCCATGACAGCTCGAATGACTAGGCTGAACAAAAGTGTGTATCTGCAAGTCCTCCACATCGACTGTGCAAATGATCACAGTTGGATATTCCTGGTGCCGGAGATGATCCTCTCTCCTCATGTCACAGATCAATAGCAGTATCGGCCATAACAAGTATAAAGGCAAACACAAATGTTTAAGGGTAGACTGTTTATTAAAAAGAAATGTAGAGCAATAAAATAAATGTAAAATTTAAAAAATTACATAGGCCTAGTGCACCAGAGCGGTTCTGCTGCGGTTTGCGATCCGCTTACGGGTGCGGATCCGCTAGGGCAGGGGTCCCCAACCTTTTTGAGCCCGGGGCCCACTATCCCGACCAAAATTTTCCCCGGGGGGGGGGGGGGGGGGGGGGGGAGAGGGGTTGAGTGGGCGTGGCTAGTGTCGGCGGCAGCAGCCCCCCCCTTTTTTCCCAGATTCTACAGTATAGCAAGTTCAGTTTCCACAGTATAGCAAGTCCAGTTACCACAGTATAGCAAGTACAGTTACCCCAGTATAGCAAGTACAGTTACCACAGTATAGCCAGTATAGTTACCCCAGTATAGCAAGTACAGTTACCACAGTATAGCAAGTACAGTTAGCCTAGTATAGCACGTACAGTTAGCCTAGTATAGCAAGTACAGTTACCACAGTATAGCAAGTACAGTTACCCCAGTATAGCAAGTACAGTTACCACAGTATAGCCAGTATAGTTACCCCAGTATAGCAAGTACAGTTACCACAGTATAGCAAGTACAGTTAGCCTAGTATAGCACGTACAGTTAGCCTAGTATAGCAAGTACAGTTACCACAGTATAGCAAGTACAGTTATCCCAGTATAGCAAGTACAGTTACCACACTAAACCAAGTACAGTTAGCCTAGTATAGCAAGTACAGTTACCCCAGTATAGCCAGTAGTTACCCCAGTATAGCAAGTACAGTTAGCCTAGTATAGCAAGTATAGCTACCCCAGTATAGCCAGTAGTTACCCCAGTATAGCAAGTACAGTTAGCCTAGTATAGCACGTATAGCTACCCCAGTATAGCAAGTACAGTTACCACAGTATAGCAAGTACAGTTAGCCTAGTATAGCAAGTATAGTTACCCCAGTATAGCCAGTAGTTACCCCAGTATAGCCAGTAGTTAGCCCAGAATAGCAAGTATAGTTAGCCCAGTATAGCAAGTATAGTTAGCCCAGAATAGCAAGTATAGTTAGCCCAGTATAGCAGGTATAGTTAGCCCAGTATAGCAGGTATAGTTAGCCCAGTATAGCAGGTATAGTTAGCCCAGTATAGCAGGTATAGTTAGCCCAGAATAGCAGGTATAGTTAGCCCAGTATAGCAGGTATAGTTAGCCCAGAATAGCAAGTATAGTTAGCCCAGAATAGCAAGTATAGTTAGCCCAGTATAGCAAGTATAGTTAGCCCAGAATAGCAAGTATAGTTAGCCCAGTATAGCAGGTATAGTTAGCCCAGTATAGCAGGTATAGTTAGCCCAGTATAGCAGGTATAGTTAGCCCAGTATAGCAGGTATAGTTAGCCCAGAATAGCAAGTATAGTTAGCCCAGAATAGCAAGCATAGTTAGCCCAGTATCGCTGCCCCAGTGTCGCCAGTACAGTTAGCCCAGTGTAGCCTCTCCTCTCTTCCCCCCCGCGCGGCCGCCGCTCCTGTTACCTTACGAGCGGGCAGTCGCTTCCTTATGTTCCCCATAGCTCCTCTCCTCTTGCAGCACCTCGTATTACAGCAGCGCTTCCCGCGCGGCTGCTGTAGGAAGGGTAGGAAATAGGGCAGCGGCTTCCTGTAGCGGCGATCGCCGTTACCATGGGAACGCTGCCCCGCCTCCTTCCCTCCTTACAGCAGTCGCACAGCAAGCGCTGCTGTAATACGAGATGCGAGAGGGGCCATGGGGAATATAAGGAAGAAAGCGGCCGCCACTCATAAGGTATCAGGAACGGCGGCCGCTGGGGGGAGAGGGAGAAAGGCCAGATCCGCCGCGGCCCCCCAGAAATCTGCCAACGGACCCCCAGGGGGCCGCGGCCCCCAGGTTGGGGACCTCTGCGCTAGGGTAATGTATTTCAATGGGCTGGTGCACACCAGAGCGGAAGCCGTTTTGCAGAAACGCATACTCCTGGGCTGCTGCAGATTTTGGATTGCGGATGCGTTTCTGCCTCAATGTTAAGTATAGGAAAAACGCAAACCGCTCTGAAAAACGGCACTTCAGAGCGGTTTGCCAGGCGTTTTTTGTTACAGTAGCTGTTCAGTAACAGCTTTACTGTAACAATACATGAAATCTACTACACCAAAAACGCTTCACAAAACCGCAAAATGCTAGCTGAAACGCTGCAGAAAAAGAAGAAAAAGCGTTTCAAAATCTGCGAGCATTTTGCGGATCTGCTAGCGTTTTTTGGTGTGCACCAGGCCATACAGGGCCACAAATTATTTTTGGGATCGCAAGAAAAAGATCTATAAAAATGGGATTGAGGTAAATGGTGTGGCCTGACTGACTGGTTTTGAGTGCAATATCAGTGTTCACCATGGGCGCTATCTTGCCCGATACACCGCTGGATGCAGCAGATCAGCTGAGAACTGCAGGTAGTGAAGAGGACTAGTGTGCAGAGCTCTTGTAAGTTGTTTCCGCTGTGCACCGCTCTGCATTCAATCTCATGGGGAGGTTCGTGTTAAAGGAAATCTGAAGTGAAAATAAACTTATGATATGATTTGTATGTGTAGTTCTGCTAAGAAAAAAAACATTATTAGCACAGATATGAGACTCATATTGTTTCCAGTATATGAAGAGTTAAGAAACTTCACTTGTTATCTATGCAAAAGAGCGTCTGTGAACTCTGCGATTTTATAAAGTTGTGGGCAGCACTGTCTTTTGAAGTACTTATCTCAACTGTCTCTCGTTGTTTCTTCTTTGTTTATGGTTTTTCTGCAGAGAAAAGTTCAAAAGTTCGTTACCCTGCTCTGTGAAATCATTTAAAATGCTGAGTGTATTGTGGAAACTGCAATTATTAGAGAATGATGCAATGTTATAAAAAAAAAGCTACATACCTGAAAATAAAAATATGACACTATTTTCTTTGCTACTAATGTTCTATTAATTATCCGTACTACACAACCAATTCAATTTTTTCACCTCAGTGTCACTTTAAGCGGAGGGCCCCAGTTGCTTCACTTTTCAAGTAACCGGAAATGACATATATCCAGCATCACGCAATCCCTGCCTGTGCCGGATAACGGATCTACTACGTGAACAATTGCAATGACTCCTGCCACGTTATGTAAAGTGGCCAAAAGACTTAATTATATGGGCTTTCTAAGAAAGCAAGTATTAAAAGTTGATGTTTTACAGCATTCCATAGTACACGTTCACAAGCATTACAAACAATTGTGTAACCAAACTTCCAATGCACAGCCAAGATTATACATGCCTGACAAAATAATCTTTGATCAAAATCACAGTACTGATGATTCCTCGGCATAACAAAGATTTATGACTCCAACAGATACTTTGACGGTTTCTTGGCTTGCATTAGACGCAAGTCTCGTTTTTCTAGAAGATATAGTATATCAAGGTACCAAACTGCAAAGGTATTGCTCTTAGACTGGGGGCTTACACTACAGTCATACATTCTCTTAAAGTGAACCTGTCACTTTTGCACACATATTCATGTAAACTTCATTTTGTGAAACAATATTTAACTTGCTAGCTGCTGCAATCCATTCCCCCTTGCGCCACTTTTTACATTAATGACAATATTTAAGCTTAGTTTGGCTGTTATGGAGTAATCGGTAGAGATGGCCCGAACCTCCGATTTTCATTTCCGGGTTCGCGAACTTCCGTGAAAGGTTTGGTTCGCGTGAACTTTCGCGAACCGCAATAGACTTCAATGGGGAGGCGAACTTTGAAAATTAGAAACACTTATGCTGGCCAGAAAAGTGATGGAAAAGATGTTTCAAGGGGACTAACACCTGGAGGGGCGCATGGCGGAGTGGGATAGACGCCAAAAGTTACAGGGAAAAATTTGGATTTGACGCAAAGCAGCGTTTTAAGGGCAGAAATCACATTGAATGCTAAATTGCAGGTCTAAAGTGCTTTAAAACATCTTGCATGTGTATACATCAATCGGAGTATAATTTGAGTACTGTTTCACACTGACACACCAAACTCACTGTGTAACGCACCGCAAACATCTGTTTGCGTAGTGACGGCCGTGCTGGACTGGTGCGCACCATGGCGAGAGTGCATGCCATGGCGGTTTTCAAGCCCATATGGTCGGGCTGAGGTAGCTGAATGACAGAACAACAGTGACTGAGTGTCCAGCTGATCGAATTTGGTCTGTCCACAATGAAGCAACGACCTTATTATCTTCCTGTATGTAGGTAGGCATAGGTAGGTGCCCCAGTATAGGTAGGTAGGCATAGGTAGGTGCCCCAGTAGTTAGCTAGGCATATGTAGGAGACCCAGTATAGGTAGGTAGGCATAGGTAGGTGTCCCAGTATAGATAGTTAGGCAGGGCCTGGCTGGCACAGTAATAGTAATACCAAGGTCCAGCTGCAACAGATAGGGCTGTATAATGCAGTGTCAGTGGGCAACACAAAAAAAAAACACATCAGGAGAACATTAGCTCTCAAAAGAGCTAATGAGGGGTGCTATTTTAGCAATATCAATCAGCCAGGAGCAAGCTAACAAGCGCCTAACTAATCTTTCCCTATGAGAGTCTGCCAGCAGCTGTCCCTTCACTAATTAATGAAGGCACACGAGTGAGTGTAATGGCCAGCGCTGCCTGCCTTTTATAAGGGGGGGAGTGGCTCCAGGACAGAGTGTAGCATAATTGGCTACAATGTGCCTGCTGACTGTGATGTAGAGGGTCAAAGTTGACCCTAATGGTGCACCGTGGGGGCGAACCGAACTTCCGGAAAAGTTCGCCTTACATGGCGAACGTGAACCACCGGAAGTTCGCCTGGAACCGTTCGCCGGCGAACCGTTCTGGCCATCTCTGGTCATCAGTAAACTCATGGTAAACCAGAACCAGTAGGAGTTTGAAAAGCATTAAAAGGAACCAAAAAGCCCCCTTACATTATAAAAACAAACAAAAAAAATCTATGCTATAAATAAACTTACCTTAGCAGGTATTGCTAAAAATATTTCCAATGATGCCTAACTGGCAATTTTGCAAATCATTCCTTCATTTCCCTAAAAGCCAGACAAACATCAAGAACTGTGTGTGCAGCGTGTTCCTGTGGCCTATTCATTTTACAGAGCCAAACTATTCCAACATATACACAGCTGTTTCTGACCCATTGGTCCTCAACAATGCATGTCATGAAATAATATGGCTCTGTGATGTAGAACATGGACAATCAAGTGTTACAGAGTGTCTAGTAAGCTCATGGTGGTCAAGAACCACCGCAGGTTTGAAAGGGCTAAAAGGAACCAAAACCCCCCTTACTAAAAAAAAACATATGCTAAATTTAAATCTTCCTTCTTAAAACATGACAGGTCTTTCTAGATCACGTAAAGCTGAATAATAGGAAATATCACCTGTTTTAAGAAAGTAAATTGATATTTAACTTAACTTAGTTTGGCTGTAATTCTCATGACAATGGGGGTGATAGACTAATGTTTTTCTGATCTGGAAAACATATACTGGAGAATGTAAAACCCGTTTTACACTTAAACTGTGCACTGCAGAAATCTTCTTATAACCCTGCGCCACGGTGCAGCGACATGGTTATATGCATATGTGCTGCCCCCCCCCCCCCCCCCCCCCCCCGGCTAGTGATGTACTCCATGCTGGACAGGAAGTAACTGGGATTCCCATCGATCCATGCGTCACACCCCCGTCGCGCACACTTGCTGTGTCACACATTGATTTGTATTGCTGCACAATCCGCGGATCATGCGGTAACGTGCTGCAGACTTTGTGTCGGGGATGTGGTGACTTTCTCTCCACAGACTTGCATAGCCCTTGTGGCAGGGATGCAGGAAGCGTAACACGGGGCGACACAGCGGGCGAGTTTAAAAGGGTCCTCGGTAAACCTGGCCTGGGTTTGTTTTAATTGCCTGCTAACTGCACAGATCAGAACCTAGTTTCTGATTTCCATCACCTACTGGAACACAAGATGGCTTTTACTAGAACTCCACACTAGGAATGATCATTCAGATGCAAATCATTTCTCCTAACATTCACATTTCATGTAATGATATACAGGTAGTCCCCAGTTAACGAATGCGATAGGGACTGTAGGTTCATTCTTAACCTGAATTTCTTAAGTCAGAACACTGATCTATCTCTGCCCACTGAGCCAGTGCCCCCATTTTTGTCACCTCTGCCCTCTGTACCTGCTTATACAAGTTTAACCACTTCAGCCCTCAGTCGTGTTTCACTTAATGCATCCAAGCAATTTTCACCTCCTATTCATTCGCCTATAACGATCGGGGACCATGTCCCGATTCACTGATTCCCTGGGTAACGAACTGTGGGCCGGGAGCACATGTGCACGCGCGCGATCGGCCACAGGAGCGCACGGGAGTGCACATGTGGCCTTTTGGACATATGCTATACATCCAAAAGGCCAAAGTAGTTAAAAGCCATTTTTTCTTTGAATTTTTTTAAATCGAAACATTTTTTGACTTGTTCCCATGGAAACACAGAATCCATGCCTTTCGTATCAGCAGGTCGTTCTTAAGTCGGGGACTACCTGTACAGCTTCAACTTGGACCAATAAAAATTGACAGAGAGTTATTTTGATTTGTCCAATTTCAAGCTGCATTTACACTAAATAAATATGAATGTTAAAAATGATTTGCATCTCATTGATCATCCCCACTCCACACCACCAGGCCGAGATGACTACTACCAGCAAAGACTAAAAGAATAAGAAATACACCTAAAGCTGGCCACACACACTGTATAATGTTTTGCCCAATTAGACATAAATCAGAAACAAAAGCACATGTTTGATCATAAATTGAAGTGGATTAAACATTTGCAATTGATATGATTGATATTAAGGGCAAAAATCAATATGAAGACTGAACCGCAGTGTTAATTTTTAGAGGATCAGCTGGTTTACTTACATAGAAAATGCAAAAAACCATTCCACTTGATCTGGGACAGGTGGAAGGAAAGGTCCTGACATAGACTGTGCTTTTGGCATCTTATTACCTGTAATGAAGGACTGGCAGTGTCCCAGTCTTAAAGGGGAACTGAAGTAAGAGGTATACGGAGGCTGCCATATTTATTTCATTTTAATCAATACCAGTTGCCTGGCAGCCATCTGCAGGGATGCCAGGCAACTGGTATTGCTTAAAAGGAAATAAACATGGCAGCCTCAATATACGTCTCTCTTCAGTTGTCCTTTAAGCCCCCTCTACATCATGCAATATGAGTGTTCGATCCTACTTGCGATCGATGTATACATCGAAATAAAAAATTCGATCAAATATTGTAAATGGTGGTATCGAATGGTTCTTTGAGATTATTATGTTGATTTCATTCTAACTCTCGAACGAGATGAAATCGGACAGGTTGGATTTTATCTCATTTTATCGAATGCGACAGTTGCAACTGAACCGTTGGTATGCAGTTTTATTTACGATCGATTAATCGATCATTAATAAGTTCGATCCGCTAGGACAGCCCATTAGAGTATTTAGAATGTGTTAGAGCAGTGATCTGCAAATTTGGCTCTCCAGCAGTTAAGGAACTACAAGTCCCACAATGCATTTGCCTTTATGGACCATAACTGTGGCTGTCAGACTCCTGCAATGCATTGTGGAGATTACTGTCTTAGAGCAGTGTTCCTCAACCCTGTCCTCAAGGCCCCCCAACAGTGCATGTTTTGCAGGAAGCCACACACAATCACAGGTGGGGTAATTCGTGTCTTAGCAGAGCTGATTACCCACCCCTGTGGATTTCTACAAAACATGCACTGTTGGTGGGACTTGAGGACAGGGTTGGGGAAGACTGTCTTAGAGTATAGAGTACTTAGAATTTGCACATGCACTGAAGATGCTGAATTTGAACTTGGGATGATAAATAATAGGTTTATTAAAAGAGGTTACCCCAACCATGGACAGGATGCCCTGGCCAGAGCCAGAGCTATCTATACTGGTGCATTCAACAGTATGAGTAAAAACTGTATGCCTTTTGTGCAAGTTTCCAGTCCAAAGACAGGAATTGTAAAAAAATTGGTCGAAAAAATCTGGCAATCTAGAAAGCAGATACTACGCTTAACCTGGTTTTGCATGAGAAACCACTCCTTTCCTGCAGGCCTAATAGGAGTTTATGAGATAACCTGGTCCAAGCCGACCCCATGGCACATACAATGCTCAAATGGCCATGTGGACTGGGGTACGTGGGCAAAACAACCTGCACTTTCTAGGTACACTTTCACACAGTGATATCTGTGTATCTATTGAAGCACAAAGAAAGGGCAACACGACTGATACATCCAAAAAAGTGGCCCTACACTAAGTGTAAATGGGTCGCTGAGTTAGCAAACTCAGAGGACTGCTCATCTAAAAAACCCCAGGAGAGACGACGCCGGGTGCACGGACGGGCCATGCACGCACAGCTCCCGGCTGGGAACCTAGAGGACGCCGAGGGAACTTGCGGGCTACAGGAGGTTGGAGGAAGCCCCAGGTAAGTTCAGTATCCCATTTTTGATATCTGTTCAGGGTCTCTTTTAGTTTCTGAATAAGATAATTTTAGTGAAAAGAGCCCTGCTTGTTTACTGCTTGCAGTATCACTACAGTCTGTTCATAGCAGTCAGGTTATTTGTGCAGTAAGACTATGATTCCTCCCACTAAACCACAAGTCCTGTCACCATGTTCAAACCAAAAAAAAACAGGAAGTTTTGGTTAGAAGAATCAGTGCTACTTCCCTAATTAAGAAAAAGGGAAGATGGTTAGTGATAGCTACAGGATCTCCACTGTGCGCTTAGGAGAAGCTGTCATCTACTCGAAGCAAGGAAGGGTCTATTTTGGAAAATAGTCCTGTGATAACTCTGCAACATATTTAGAACACTGACAAAGGAAATGTTAAGAGGAACTCCACTGTTCATGTTAGGTTTTAGTGGAAATTGCAACATTCTCGCCAATATACCCAGTCTCTGCATCCAAGAGCTTAAAGAGAATCTGTACTCTAAAATTCTTAAAATAAAAAGCATACCATTCTATTCATTATGTTCTCCAGGGCCCCTCTTTGCTGTTTCTGCCACTCCCTTCTTAGATCCTGGCTTGTAATTGCCAGTTTTAGGCAGTGTTTACAAACAAAAAACATGGCTGCTAACCAGCATGTGACAGGCTCACAGAAGCTCAGTCTGTGACTCATACAGAGCCTGCAGGGGGCGTGGAGAGGGTGTGCATAACTTCTATCCTATCACAGCAGAGTAGCACATTCCTGCCTGAGCCGACAAAGCAAGCAAAGGAAAGAAGATTAGATTAGATAACAGAGATAATACAGCCACTGTGCAACTAGGAAAGGCTGCAGTAAGACAGACCACATTAGAACAGGTATAGGAACTTCTAGGATAGTAAAAATAAGGCTGAAAATTTTGTTACAGAGTCTCTTTAACCATAATTCATATTTTGTAATCCAGCTATCAAGACCGGGAGATTTCCCTGTCATGGTTAAAAAGGATCCTGAACAGTTGTTAAAAATGAAATTGGTACTTACCTGGGGCTTCCTCCAGTCCACCGTAGGCTGCGAGGTTCCCCGGCGTCCTCGTGGCTCCTCTCCAGGTTCTGTTGGCGGCTCATTTAACAGCGACCTTCCGGCTGAAAGTCGGCCATATACTTCCTGGAAGTCCACGCTCCATGTCATCACGCCGGCCGCTACGCGTCATCATGACAGCCGACGTGACAGTCCTGCGCATGTGCGTTTTTCTAACTCTGAACCGTGCATGCGCAGGACTGTCACGCCGGCCAGCGTGATGACGCGTAGCGGCCGGCGAGAAGTATATGGACGACTTTCAGCCCGAAAGTCGCCATTAACGGAGCTGCCAGTGGGACCAGGAGAGGAACCAGGAGGAACACCGGAGGACCTCGCGGCCTACGGTGGGCTGGAGGAAGCCGCAGGTAAGTACCAATTTCATTTTTAACGACTGCTCAGGGTCCCTTTAACCAAGGATTAAACTTCATTCCAATCAGTAGGCAGCTGATGCCCCCTTTCCCACAAGAAATATTTACCTTTTCTCAGGGGGGTCTGTATGGCTGGTGGTGGTGAAACCCCTCCCACAGTGTGATGTCATGACCATGGTCCTGACAGTTTGCTCTCTTTGAACCTCGTTACCTTACGGGAAATAACGTCTTTTTCCAACTGCCAAACAAGCAATATCTCCCTCATTTCTTATTCATTTTATTTATAAAGCGCCAACATATTACGCAGTGCTGCATAGATCTCTCAGTAACGAACATTTCGTACAGATCACCTGGCGGAACTAAAGATGTCACCACCCTAATAGGGGGCGATTTCAACTTAGTTCATGACCCCATACTGGACAGACTTAAAGCCGCAACCAGAGATAATTTAGACTTTAGCAAATGGATAGAAGCGTGTAAACTGACAGATATGTGGAGATGGAAACACCCAAACCTACGGGCGTACTCATGCCACTCAGCTACACAAGGATCTCTCTCTCGCATTGACTTGGGTCTGGCCTCAATGGATTTACTCCCAATGGTGGTGAGTGCGGAATTCTTGGCTCGTGGCATCTCAGATCACGCTCCATTGGAGAAGTACTGAGAACTGGACTGAGACAAGGCGACAGATTATGGAAGCTATCAGGGTATTGGATAGTTGACCCGACTATAGATGATATTATTAAGAGGAAATCCCGAGAATACTGGTCCATTAATTCTGACACAGCCTCCCCACAAGGGGAATGGGACGCCTTCAAGGCATTTTTGAGGGGCCAGATAGCTAGATCTCAAACACATGCACTTATCCAATGGAAAGAACAAACAGCGTTAAAACATGAATCTGAATACATTCTTTCACCAGATACAATAAAATATGGAAACTGGCAACTAGCTCTACAAGAGCTTGAGGTATACAGAGTGAACGCAACTAAAGAAAGATTGTTAAATCAAACACAACGAATATTTGAACAGGGTGACAGGAATGGCAGTATGTTGGCGTTGCTAGCAAAGGACACGCCGCCTACTGGAACTATCCCACTGCTACAAATAGACGACCAGACAACGACCTCTGACCCAGACATAATTAACAGAACTTTCCTTAATTATTATCAAAACTTTTATACAAGCAAGGCTCTTCTGACTAGCGCTGAAATCCACGAATATCTGCAAGGAACCACTCTCCCTACTCTAACCACAGACGACTTAACAATGCTTGAAGCACCACTCAATATAGAGAAAATCTCTGATTCCATTTTAGACTTACAACCTGGAAAAACACCCAGAATAGATGGGTTCCCTGTGGAATTCTATAAAAAATACCATAAAATCATAGCCCTCAAGCTGAAAACCACTCTACAATCCTCCTTTAATAGAGGTTATCTGCCGCCCTCCATGTCAGAAGCTTTAATAGTTGTCATCCCCAAGCCAGACAAAAACCCAATACACTGTACTTCGTACCGCCCTATATCACTTCTCAACGTAGATGCTAAAATCTAAGCTAAAACTTTAGCAACTAGGCTCAGTAAAATTATCAACAAACTAATACATTGTGACCAATCAGGTTTCATACCAGGCAAGGGCACCGATATTAATATTCGCAGATTACTTACTAATATATCTACTTTGCATTCTAATGCAGGGAAGAGGGTGATAGCCTTACTCGACGCGGAAAAGGCATTCGACTCAGTGGAGTGGGGCTATCTCATAGCTGTTCCTCAGAAATTCGGATTTGGGGAAAACTTTATATCATGGATACAACTTTTATATGCCGGCCCCACTGCTCGAGTTAAAACAGAAAATGTTATCTCAAATCCTTTTAAGCTGGGTAGAGGCACCAGGCAGGGGTGTCCTTTATCGCCAACACTCTTTGCTCTAGCAATGGAGCCAATTGCAGCACATATAAGACAATCAGAAAATGTACAGGGATTATGAATTGGGAATCTGGAAGAAAAAATCTCTCTATACGCTGATGACGTACTTCTATACCTCAACGACTCAACCCATTCACTACAGGAAGCCCTTCGTCTCTTTAATGTCTTTAGCTCTCACTCTGGCATCAAAATTAATTGGTCCAAGTCAATTCTCTTTTTATTAGATGATAACCCCCAACTCGCCTTTAATCCTGATATACAACTCCAAAAAGTCTCTCAATTTAAATACTTGGGAGTACAAGTCACTAAAAACCTTAATTCATATAAATACTTAAACATAGACCCCCTAATTCGTAACCTAGAAGATAAATGTAAAGCATGGAACAACCTGCCACTCACGCTTATTGGTAGAATCAATCTCATAAAAATGATTTATCTCCCTAAATTTCTCTACTTTTTCAGACAATGCCCGATTTGGCTCCCTAAATCCTTTTTTCACAAGCTTGATACCATCATGCTCAAATTTATATGGGCAGAAAAACAGACAACAATTGCGTTAGAGACCATTCAACTTCCAAACAATAGAGGAGGCCTTGCAATGCCTAACCTACAAAAATATTACTGGGCCTCAGTCTTAGTCACCACGCGCTGGTGGTTTTCACAAGACGATCAAAACCCTGTGGTTTACATAGAGGCAGTGGTTCTTGGCTCGTACGAGCATCTTACCAACTTCCCCTACAGAGGACCTAAATCCAACCCAGACGCTACTATGCTTATGGCAACAACGTGGAAGACATGGAGGGCGGCTAGGGCTTCACTCCCGAATACGTCTACGCTGTCCCCTCACACACCATTATGGGGCAACCCACAATTACTCCACTTTCTCTCTATACCAGATCCAATAATATGGGCAAAATATGGTATAAAAAATATCTCGCACATTCAGAGCAACCAGTCTATACTCCCTATTAGTGAACTAAAAAGGCAGTTCAACCTCCCTAATAAACATCTATTTAGGTACCTACAATTAAGACAAGCATATAACACTCAATTTACTACTCAAGTCCCTTCACTGGAAATTGACTCTCTTGAACAGCTACTACTGACCAAAACATTACCCAAAACATTGTCAGCTATATACACTGAATTGCTAACCATGAATAACAACAAATTAGACTTAACTTTACAGAAATGGACAAAAGATATTACTGACTTGGATAGGGATGACTGGGACATGATACTAGAAGAATACCCAAATGCGTACATCAAAAAAGGGCGTCGGGAAAAAAGGGCGCGTGGTGTAAATGATAAGCAGTATTATCGTTTATAAAAATATTGTGTAGAATTTCGTTTACAAATAGTGTTTTAAGAATTTATAAATCATTAAATAATGTGTATGAGATCGGCAATTCTTAAAACGGTAATCTTCCCTGTTTCTAAACTGAAACTTATATTTACGTTTGTTAAAAACCCTCCCTGTACCTAGCCCTAACCCCTAGACCCCCTGGTGGTGCCTAAACCTAAGACCCCCCTGGTGGTGCCTAAACCTAAGACCCCCCTGTTGGTGCCTAAACCTAAGACCCCCCTGTTGGTGCCTAAACCTAAGACCCCCCTGTTGGTGCCTAAACCTAAGACCCCCCTGGTGGTGCCTAAGCCTAAGACCCCCCTGTTGGTGCCTAAACCTAAGACCCACATGTTGGTGCCTAAACCTAAGACCCCCCTGGTGGTGCCTAAACCTAAGACCCCCCTGTTGGTGCCTAAACCTAAGACCCCCCTGTTGGTGCCTAAACCTAAGACCCCCCTGTTGGTGCCTAAACCTAAGACCCCCCTGGTGGTGCCTAAACCTAAGACCCCCTATGGATAATAATGTTTTATAAACATTAATAAATAAAAAATGTAAATTAAAAAATGTAAATAATTTTTTTGGGTGGATAATAATGTTTTAGAAATGTTTTAGAAATAGTGATTTAGTATCTTTATAAACGTTATTCGTCACGGGCTCATTTTGTAAAGTTAAATCATCACAAGCACAGTTATAAAACCTTAAAAATCTCCGGGCACCGTTTGTAAAACGTTAATAATCTCCGGCGCCTTTTTTTCCCTGTTCGGCGCCCATTAAACGATATTTATAATGGGAGTGAATGGGGCGCCCTTTTTGTCCACTTGTCTCATGCGCCCAAATCTCCTGCTTCCTACCCAAATACAGTTGTATCAGCTAGAGACCATCTACAACAAATTAAATTTCTGCACAGAATTTACTTAACGCCAAAGCGAATGCACAAAATTAATTCAGAAAGGTGCTGGAGGTGCCAGACACAACTCGGTAGTTATATACATATCTTTAGGACATGCCCCTCTATTGTCCCATTCTGGAAAGAGGTACTGAAAATAATTAATATTCTCCTTCAAACTACCCTTTTATTGGAACCTCTCTTAATGCTATTAGGGCATCTGGGAGAAACATCCCTAAACAAACATCAACAACAGCTTGTACGTATACTCAGCTTTCAAGCCAGGAGACAAATCCTTTTAAATTGGAAGCACACCTCAGTTCCCACGCTGGGTAAATGGGCCAAGGCAATAAACAAATTACCACCCTTATATAAAACCACTTTCCTGAATAGGAAGTGTCCCGAGAAATATGGCAAGATTTGGGGAGTTTGGGAGAACAGAATCTTAGATTCCACGGATCCAAGATTGGGGGGGGGGGGGGGGGAGGGGACAGGCTATTTTCTTTTTCTTTCCTTGTCTTTTCTTCTACTGTTTCTAATCTTTCTCACAGTACTCTCCTTCTCTTTCTACTGTCTTCTATAGGAAGCACAGCTAGGCCTAAAACCCTGTGCAATTATCCGTCAATCCTAATCTCTGTAATAATTGATGCATTATGTTATACTGATAATATAACCTAGAGAAATATAAACCTGTTGCCCTGCAAATGCGCTTCTAGGATTGTATTAACAGACACGCTGTACTCCTTACACTGTATTGTTTCAGTTGTATGTATAAAATTCAATAAAATTAAACTGTTAAAAAAAAAAGATGTCACCACCAGTGATACATTTCAGAATGCAAATCAGGGAGAGGAAAGATAAACAGAGAGTAAATAATCTTTAAAATTAGTATTGTAAACAATAAACAATTTTATTCACATTGTTATTTTTAATACAGTTCCTCTTTAAGCTGATTTTGCTCACAAGAGTCACCAGAACGTACGGTGATATGAGCCAGTGTTGTGTAGTGTGAATGTGAATATCTGCAAACTAAAGGAGAAATCCAGGCAGCAATTCAAACCCACATGCAGATAGTTAAAGAGGAACTGTAGTGAAAATGAGGTAACTAATAAAATTGCTTATTTTTTACAATATTAATTTATAAAATCTTAGGCCGTTCCCCATTTGACCTAAGGCCAAGCTGCACTCCTTTCCAGATAACCTAAAAACACACGGCCTCTAGGTATGATTATTGTCTACTACCCCTGCTCTTGTCTCCCCACCACCACATTCCTTCAGATTGGAAACTTGCAAGGGCAGGGCTCTCTCACCCTTTTGTGTCTTGGAATTTGTTAGTGAACCTCCAGACTAAAAATCTACTCAGCAGCACTGAAAAGGCTTGGTGTTTCTTTAACAGCTTCACAGCATCAGAACTTTGTTTTTCTTACCAAAGCCTAATTTTTAGCTGCACAGAAGCCAAGCTCCACCCCATCAAGGAAAACTGCCCGGGCATTTTTCAACCTGAAGCTGTGCAAAACATGATGGGATTTCTGATGTTGTTGTTCTCGTTGCCTGGCAACTGGGAGGGGTGATCAGGACATAGGACAGTTGAAATTGTGTCTCATGCTCCCTGTCACCTCCTTTCAACCGAAAAGATGGCTGCCCTCATGAAATCACAAACATTTGCCTGTTCTTTTAAAAAAGGGTGGGTAAGAGATTACATTACTATCTATTTTAATTAACATAACTAATGTAACTTAATGACAGTATGTTTGTTTAGGCTGAAGTTCCTCTTTAAACATTTTATTCATCATGTTACTTGTGTCACTGTAATTACCAATTCTGTACCGATTCTTTATTTTGTACCAGCTCTGTATTTCGTATAATGTATACCATTGTCTGTATAATTTTGTACCCAATGTTTGCTTTTTTACTTTGTGCGGTATCATGGAATATGTTGCTTTATAAATCAGAACAGAAGGAAGGATCCGCAACGATTTCTCCACAATCAGCTTTATTCAGGACATATCCCAATACAGCTAAAACCTTATAGCTTTAAAATCAATAATAAATAATCTCTATATGTAATTTCCCTGTGTCCCTGTGTCTCTGCGTCCTGTTTTGCCCCTGCGCCCAAGGGCGTAGCAATGGGGATAGCAGCCATAGCGTTGCTATGGGGCCCCGCGGCAGCCCTACGTCACAGGGGGCCCGCAGCTGAGAGGACTTTTTTTAAAACTTTTTTTTTGTTTCGCCGGGGCCCCCCTCCCTTACCTCGGCGCCTCCCGCCTCACCTGGGGCCCCCCTCCTTTTATTAGCGGCGAGAGAGCGGCATATACAGGAAGCTCCGGCGGGGTAATCAGCCGCTAGAGGTTCAGCTGCCTCCAAGCTACGCTGTCTCCTCTCTGTATTGCTGCTCGCACCGCTACCTGGTTTATTGCGAGCAGCAATACAGAGACGAGACACCGTAGCCCGGGAGGCAGCTGAACCTCTAGCGGCTGATTACCCCGCCGGAGCTTCCTGTATATGCCGCTCTCTCGCCGCTGATGGAAGGAGGGGGGACCCCAGGTGAGGCAGGGGGGATAGGAGTCGGGCCCCTACCCCACTAACTTCTCAGCTACCTACCCTCCCACCCGGCTACTACTATTGATCAGTTACCTGATCTACCACACATGTAATAGTGTATAGGTACCTTCACAGCGAAGCCCTGTAATTCCAGTGTAATCCCACTACTAGTGACTTTTAGATTGTTAGATTGCATTTTTTTAAAGGATACAGGGCTGAAAACCTTAGGAGAAACAGGGGGAGCCGACATTTGTGGTGAGCTGTCCTGATGGCCTCTGCTCCCCCCGTTCTCCTGTGCCCCCTTCTTTCTTATCTAAAGCCCCCGGGGTCCTCTTCTGGGTAGCCGGAGTCAAGTTCCACTGCGAGGGCACTAGCCCAGCTTACGTGCATCCCTCAGCACGCAACCACGGCCGGTGTAGTGTCAGATAGTGCAGCCCGGAAGCAGCCTTCCTCACTGACTATCACGCATGCTCAGTGGGAAGTTAGATATTATTTTGCTGAAATATCTCTGCTTCCGCACCACGTACACTCCCAAAATTCAGTGCTGAATTGCAGCCGCCGAGCCCCGCTGGTTCCCGAGACTGATTACAGGATACCTATCTCGAGAACTAGCGGGGCTCGGGGGCTGCAATTTGGCACAGAGCTAGATCGGGGGCTCCCCTCCCTACCGTGGAAATTTCGGGAGTGTACGTGGTGCGGAAGTGGAGATATTTAGGACGTTTTATGTGGCAGCACAATTAAATGGGACGCGAGCTCCTACTGCGCATGCGGGGCTGCACAACGTGCGGGGCTGCACTATATGATATTACACCGGGAGCGCTCTGCGCATGACATCACAATTCTGTCATACGCAGAGTGCTCACGGTCATGCTGAGGGACACGCACAAACCAGTCTAGCGCCTGTGCAGCGAAGTCCGACTCTGCCAGCTACCCGCTGGCCAGGGGGCTTAGATAAGAAAGAAGAGGGGCACAGGAGAACGGGGGGAACAGAGGCCATCAGGACAGCTCAGCACACATGCTGGCTCCCCTTGTATCTACTAAGGTTTTCAGCTCTGTATCGTTCAAAGTGGACATACACACATAGATTGGCACCAAAGGCAGGAAGATCGATCTCTTTGCGATCTGAATCTGATGTAAGAGGGATCTATTCCTACCACACATTGCACAAACAGTACATTTTCAATAGATTTCATAATCAATCAAGCCACAGAGTTGCACAGCCCAATGCAGTGCCATTCTATAGCCCATCAATTTACCACCGCTCCTCCTTTGCCCCAACCTATCAATATTTTCTGTCCTATCAATAATTTAAATATTGTTTGGCAAAAATCAATTGAAATTTTGATCGATGTGACATGCTGTGCTATAGATTCCCGGCAGATCCAAAGTGATTAAATCTGCCAGGAATTGAACGGGAAAATTGATGTGTCTATTCCTGCTTTAAAGCAAACCTGTAAGGCTTTGAAAGGAAAAAGTTAGATAATTACCTATGGAAAGAGAAGTTTCTGGATCCCAGAGATGCTTCCACCATCTCCCTCCACCTGGTTGTCCTCCCGAATCTCGCGGTCACTCTCCTGTAAGAGAATGAGTGCGGCTGCACTGCGCCTGTGTTGTAGCACCGACCCGGCTCGGGCTTCTGTAGAAAAAGCCGAGGCAAATCAGGTCCATGCTACTGCGCTTTGGTTCCTGTGAAGACACAGCGCTGGAACGGCTTGGTGGAGCAGGGCGGGGGAAGTCTGATTTATCCAGATGCTTCCCTCTATTTAGGTGAGTACCCATTTGGAGCACCTTTATCAGTACAGGTACACTTCAATGATTAAACCCGCGTGGGTGAATTTCTATTGTTTTCATTTTGAAGGTAACCCGAGGGGCAGGAGAATACTCTCCATCTGATTGTTATGGTCCATAGAAAGTCCTCCTGACTCTCAGACGTCAGATTGATGGAGCTGGTTAATTCTCAGCAGACAGAACTCAGTATGGTCGCTGAATCTGAGACATCTGCCACGTTTGTAGGAGCAGACAGCAGTGCGCAGGCCCAGCCTGGCTTCTACTAAGGCTCGCAGCACACATGGTATCTGTTTCCAATGCTCATCATGACAGGACAAGATGAAAGTTCTGCATTTTCAGGATTTTCAAAGACCCATCAGACATGTTTGTGGTACAAACAATATGTGCCACATAAACAATTCCACGCCTGTCCTCTTCTTACCCCACTAACTCACAGCGGGAGGCAGATAACCCCTTCACTGCTCTTCTGTGTCTTCTGAGTACAGCTGATATTGAACCCCCTGCACTGTCACCAGTCCCTCTTCATACTATTTGTCTGCCCAGGATTCCAGCATACAGCACGATCAATAGACTTTCTTCTAATAAGGCATAAAAGCTGCTGCTTATCTGACTGTTGCCCAGCTGCTATAGAAATTACCAGTATGGACATGCTGCCATTTGTTGTACTGCTTAAAGAGGAACTGTCACGACATGTAGTTGAATGCAGTACATTATTAAGGATATCAACATTAACTATCCTGGTTTCAGCATCAGAAACACTTCCTATACCTGTATATTGGTATGTAGCCCCGCCATCCCAGTGAGGTTTAGCCTAGGCTGTTTATTATGCGGAATTCTCTCCTTAGATTATTCTGGGAGACCAGCTAGAATAATAATAATTATTTAGTATGAATACAGCACTGACATCTTCTGCAGCTCTGTACAGAGTGACATCTTCTGCAGCTCTGTACAGAGTGTATAGTCTTGATGCTTGACTGTCTCTCGGAGGGGCTCACAATCTAATCCCTACCATCATCATATGTACATCATAATCTAGGGCCAATTTTACGGGGAAGCCAATTAACTTATCTGTGTGTTTTTGGGATGTGGGCGAAACCAGAGCACTCAGAGGAAACCTGTGCAGACGCAGGGAGAATATACAAACTCCACGCAGATAGTGCACTGGCTGGGATTTGAACCAGGGGTCCAGCACTGCAAGGCGAAAGTGCTGCCCACTACGTCGCCGTGCTGCCCACTACGACACCATAAACAAACATTCCTCAGAGATCACCTGCCAGTACTAAAGAATTTGCCGCCTCTGGTAAATTTCAGAAAGTCAGGGCCCGTTTCCACTTGTGCGGTAGGAATCGCCACAGGAAAAATTCGCATGTGGATGCGAATTTTGCATGCGGTTCTATGCAAATTTTCATGCGAATTTGCATACGATTTCGCATGGATGACTATGTATGCGAATTTAACCATGGCAGTGCCTGTGTGCTCTTCCATTGTTTCTATGCGAAATCTTATGCAAATTTGCATGAAAATTTGCATACCAAAACCACATGCAAATTTCTTATTAAATACATTGTATGCGAATCGCATAGCGGTATGCGGTATGCGAATTCTGACGGCTCTGCCGTGCAGATTTTTTCTGCACAGAAAAACGCTCAGAAATCCTGACAAGTGGAAACAGTCCCATCCACTTGAATTGTCTATGCGAATCTGCATGCAGGAAACGCATGCAGATTCGCTCTAGTGGAAACGGGCCCTAAATCAGGGAGAGGAAAGATTTAAAATGGGCAAACACTGACTAAATAATTTATAAATTAATCTTGTAAAAAAAAAATATTCATTATGTTAATTTGACTACACTTCCTCTTTAATGTTTAAAGCTATAGAGTGTATTTTACTTTTCAAACTAATAAAAAGAATTACATCTGGAGAGCTGGAAAGATAATTGGTTTCTAATTGATTCCTGAATGAATCTAGTCACAACTACAATTTATCAGTTACAGCTATTCATAAATTATTGAGCCAAACTGTTACGATGACCTTCTTTGAGCCAAAACCTTCATAGCTTCTAAAAGTTATCTTGTACTGCAATCCCTGTTTAGGGTTTATTGGTTCTTAGTATGGTGTATGTACATTGTGTCACTACATTATATTCATTTGTGTCCTGGCTTTTTAGAAGCTTTGTTCCCTTGTCCCCAAACAGCACAGTAAACAGAAATGTTTATTTATGTGCCTCCAATCCTCAGATGTTTACATTGTATGAGATATGGAAATATTGAATGTTATAGCGGATTAACAACATAACAAATATCTCAACTGGCACAGACGTAGCATTTAATTTTTTTGTATAATAGTTATCACTGACTGCCAAGTCCAAAATTTATATAACTCTCGCTATTTTATCGAAACTAATAATATACTCTAAATCAGGTCCGGATTTACCACAAGGCACTGTAGGCACGTGCCTACAGGCGCCTAATGATGGAAAGTGAGCTCAATTTTCTCCCCGAGCGCCGCCCTCCCTCCTTCCCTATGCAGACTTCCAATGAGAGTGTAAATGAGAGGTTACTCACCCGGCTCTCTGCATTCCACTGATGAGATCTCCCTTCAGTTGGGGGCACCTCTAGCTACCCAATACTGAGGTTCTTCTAGCTACCTAATACTTGGGGGAACTCTCGCTACTTAATATTGAGGGTACTTCTGGCTACCAAATACTAAGAAGCACCTGTAGCTATATATGATGGGCAAAGGACGTAAGGGAGAAGTGACAGCTGGGCCAGCCAGCACACTGGCGGTACAGTTTGGTGGGGGTTTGTAGGTTAATGGAGAGAGAGGTCTTAGGTGCCAGGACATCTGTGCCTATGGGTGCCTGTGATGTAAATGCTCTAAAATACTTCATACTCACCTTTGGGGTCCTTCACTTCAGGAGTTACAAGCTCCCTTCCCCAAGTGGACTGCCAGGCTGCTCTGCACATCCACCAAGAATCAACCTGTCCCAACACCTCTCCTGCCCCATGCAGATAGTGCTCTGGGTGGGATAGGAGCCAGGGACCCAGCACTGCAAGGCGATAGTGCTGCCCACTACACCGCCGTGCTGCCTACTACAACACCTAAAACAAGCATTTCTCAGAGATCACCTGCCAGTACTAAAGAATTTGCCGCCTCTGGTAAATTTCAGAAAGTAAATCAGGGAGAGGGAAGATTTAAAATGTGCAAACACTAACTAAATAATTTATAAATGAATCTTGTAAAAAAAAAATATTAATTATGTTAATTTGACTACACTTCCTCTTTAATGTTGAATGTTTAAAGCTATAGAGTGTCTTTTCCTTTTCAAACTAATAAAAAGAGTTACATCTGGAGAGCTGGAAAAATAATTGGATTCTAATTGATTCCTCTCAAAACTGATTCCCCTCAAAACTGATTTCCCTCTAATTGATTCCCCTCATACTCACCTTTGGGGTCCTTCACTTCAGGAGTTACAAGCTCCCTTCCCCAAGTGGACTGCCAGGCTGCTCTGCACATCCATCAAGAATCAACCTGTCCCAACACCTCTCCTGCCCCCCTGCCCCCCCCCCCCCCCCCCCGCCTCTTCAACAATAGTGGGTAGTTTAGTTACAGGACAGTGCCACATCCCACAAACGCTGCACATATCACCTTGTGCTGTAGCAACAGTCATAACTGTGGCCAAATTGAGAGGGGGTGGTTAGTGTCTGTAATTGTCACAGGGTAGAAGGCAGACGATAAATGGCACATGTGACAAAGACAAACACTTATATAGCGCTTTTATCCTGCCAGACTCAAAGCGCCAGAGCTGCAGCCACTAGGACACGCTCTATAGGCAGTAGCAGTGTTAGGGAGACTTGCCTAAGGTCTCCTGCTGAATAGGTGCTGGCTTACTGAACAGGCAGAGCCGAGATTCGAACCCTGGTCTCCTGTGTCAGAGGCAGAGCCCTTAACCATTACACTATCCAGCCAAACATGTGCCCTGTCCTGTCTCAATAGACAGTCTAGATTGCAAAAATAGAAAAAGTAAGGTGGCACGAACTACAATATGACATAATATGAAACTGGAAAATGGCACTGATGACGTCTTACGGTTGTCGGGATGGTAGAGTGTTAAGTGTGCTCAAGGTGTTTCTATAGCAAATAGTTCAAAGCAACATAGAAGAATGGCAATGTACACCTTAGAAGCTGCATAGCTGCTGCATTTATATATTAAAATCTATCTAGTGATCACTTCTCAGCTCTTTCTGCTCCTCAGCTCAGTACAGCTCGGCTCTGGCAGTTTGCTAATGTTTACTAAATGTACCTGACAAAGCAATATAAACAAAATATAGTGTTATCACCTCTTCAGATGCGGCCAGAAGCTGCCCGCTGAAGCAAGGAGCTTTCCACGGAAAAACAAAGTGCTGTGTTTAACTGTTTGAATGCTGTTCAGCTACATTTTTTGTGGTAGTAGATTTTGTGCTGTAAATAATCTAAATAATATTTTAGAGCAAAGAGGAAATGCTGAGTTTCATACCACTTTAAGACAGCAAATGGAGCAATCACATGACTACAGCCTCATCAGAACATTAAAGTAGACCTGAAATGAAAATGGTGTAAAGTGTGAGCGACCCAACCAATACACATACAGCATCAACAGGTGCTGGCTTTGGCCAATTCCCATCCTCCCCACTCCTTACAACCAGTTCCATGGATCCCCCTAGGCAGTTATACAAACTAATTCCTCTGGCATATTATAACAGAAAAGTATTTTGATAACATTACAAAATGGCTTTTGCAAGAATAATGTATAAAAGGAATTCTGATGAAGGGACCGGAGGGAGAACATGTGAAACACAGCACTGTTCCCATCTCATGTCCTCCTTCCCCGGAAAATCCTCCACAGCACTGATTTAATGAAAGCTGTCACCAATGACACGATAATGACAGAGGATATTGTGAAAAAGCTGTGTGACAGATCGCGTATTATTCTTAGCAAATTTCTGCTGGAAAAATATAGTGTAAATTAGGTTTTGGGAATAAAACAAAAACACTGGTGAGAGCCAAGTGGATACTTTGTTATTTTTTAATTAGCGGAGAGAAGAAGGGCTGACCACCACTTGTGGAGGGCTGCAGGAGATAAACACATCCCGGCAGGCAGGGTAAGCTGTGGTCATTCTCTCAAACACATCCAGTCTGTGTTTACTCTGATGACGCTTTTCTAAGTGCTTTGGCAAAATCAAAACATGTTGGGGAACACAAACTCACGTCATTAGCTGGTTGTTAGCACCTCCTATGGTTTTTGTAACCTCTGCCATTAACTCTTCTAGGCAGCAGACAGGCAAACAAACACAATGGAGTCTACCCGTCCGCTGCACATCTGCAGCTTGTGTTCATTTTCTATTAGTCAAATCTGAAGCAACAAACAAGAGCTATTTAAAAATATGTCTAATCATAGCATTCTTTTACATCTGAAGGCAGCACTTTGAGTTTACTTCTCCTCAATTAAATTCAACAGGACATAATATGGTTAAATGGAACCCGAGGTGAGAGTGATATGGACGCTGTTATATTTATTTCCTTTTAACTACTTCAGTACCAGCAGTCTCTGGCCCCTTAAGGACCCGAGACTGCTGGTCCGCAAAACGGCGCTTACTGACGATTTAGCGCACAGACCCATCACTACCGCCGGTCATGCCGCTCTCCCATCGCCACAGGTCCCTCTCTCTGCCGTCGCTATGACAGCAGAGCTGTGTGAGCAGTTTAGGAGTCGCTTTCATTGGCTCCTGACCATGTCCATCAATGTAAGCCAATGGGATTGGGTGGCGGTGATGACAGGGTCAGGAGTCAATAAAATCGGCTCCTGACAGGCTCACAGAGCTCTGCCGTCATGTAGACGGCAGTGAGAGTGAGTTGCAGCGATGGGAGAGTGGCGCGATCAGTGGGAATGGCAGGACCGCGTGGCAGCGATGTTTGAAATAGGTCCTGTCAGAGCCGCACAGCCACAAGCAGGATGTAGATTTTCAGTCCAGTGGTTAAACAATACCAATTGCCTGGCAGTCCTCCTAGACCCTGAACAAGCATATGCAGATCAGGTATTCTGACTCAGTTTTTACTGGATCAGCCATATGCTTGTTCCAGAGGTTTGACTCAGACACTCAGTCAGTATGACAGAAGATCAGAAGGACTGCCATGCAACTGGTATTGTTTACAAGGAAATAAATATGGCAGCCTCCATATCACTCTCACCTCAGGTTTCCTTTAAAGGGGCCCTGAAGTGACATGTCACATAGAAGTATACAGTATATTACTCCATTACAACAAGCATTGTATTCACCGTCTGCATGTTGCTCACAAGGGCAGGGACCACCTCCTATTGTTTCTTATTTTCATACAGTGTCTTGAACATCTCATGTATATATGTTCCCCAATATTTGTTTTTTACTATGTAAAGCGCTACATAATGTGCTTAATGTAACACCTGGTAAACCTTATGAGCGTTGTGGACATTCCGTCAGCTTCTAGCATATGCCAGAAAGCAGATCACAATGAAGTGGAAAAGTGACAGGCCCCAAGCAAAGAAGAGCTGGGTACAGAGTGTACACAGAGACTTTATATAAGTAAAGATGCTTTGAAATAAAATCAGGAAACTGTAATTGCTGGATCTACTGGATCTGTCATAGACTCAATGAGGAACTTCAATGAAAATAATGTCATTAATTAAATTGCTTATTTATTACAGTATCAGTGGCATAGCTGGACATTATGGGGCCCCATAGCAAGACTTTCATGGGGCCTAAAATGTAGGCATTCTTGAGAAATGTCACCTACCTCTACCCTATGGATATGAGTTAACTGAGAGGTTTGCATTTGCATACCACTTGGGCCCCCTCTGCTCCAGGGCCCCATAGCCGCTGCTATGGCTGCTATGGCTATACCCAGTACAGTATATATATATATATATATATATATATATATATATATATATATATATATATATATTTCATTTAGTCAGTGTTTGCCCATTGTAAAAGCTTTCCTCTCCCTGATTTACATTACTGAGATTTCTATGCACAAATATACTGGTTGCTTGGCAGTTGGAAAAAAACTGTTATTTCCCACAATGCAAACGAGGTTCACAGACAGCAAACTGTCAGGACCTTGGTCATGACATCACACTGTGGGAGGGGTTTCGCCACAATATCAGTCACACAGACCCACCTGATGATCTATTCGAGAAAAGGGAAAGATTTCTCGTGGGAAAGGGCATATCGGCTACTAATTGGGATGAAGTTCAATCCTGGGTTACAGTTCCTCTTTAAACAGACCTTTTGAATAGTAGTTTTCCGAGAATAATTGCAGGATTTGATGAATACCATCCCTGTTTCTAGTTGCGGGCCAGGTGGGTGCAGTGAGGCAGGGGGCTGCAGTGAAGGAGGCGGGAGCAGCGGCACAATAGGACTCAGTAACGAAGAGAGGGGCCCGACCCCCCCCCCCCCCTCCGCGGGTCCCCTATGGCTAGCTAACCTATACTAGGGCACCTATAGCTGGCTACCTATATGGGGGGGGGGGGGAGGGCTAGATATTGCATCGTAAACAACATTCTCTACTCCATGGGAAGGAGGAGTAGGGTGCAATTTTTCCACCCTCACCCTGGGAGAAATTTAGCCTAGAAACTGCCCCGATGAATACAATTACATTTCTTTATAGGCTGTTTGGTTTCACACTGAAAGCTGAATCCACCTTTGTCTGCTACTTCAGATCTATATATATAATAGGCTAAGTGACTCAACCTTCAAGCAAGAAGAAGAAGTAGCGACCTGCCCCCAGGGCCGGTCCAAGCAAGCAGAAGGGGCCAGTCCAAGCAAGAAGAAGAAGTAGTGCCCTACCCCCAGGGGCCGTCCTACGCTTGCCGCCAAGCTGGAGGGGGTAGCGGGGAGGGGGGTTGGACCCCTCCTCCCTCACCTGAGTCCACCATCTGTGCTCCCCCTCTAGCTTAAGTTCAGCAGCAGCCGCCACTATTAGCAAGAGGCAGTGGGCGGGGATGACTCACCTCTTCCGTGTTTCAGCATGCGTTCCACTGTCGTCACTTCCTGCAATGCCGTCCACTTACAATACAGTGGGTGGCATTGCAGGAAGTGACGACAGTGGAATGCATGCTGGAACGCGGAAGAGGTGAGTCATCCCCGCCCGCTGCCACTTACTAATAGTGGTGGCGGCTGCTGCTGAGCTTAAGCTGCAGGGGGAGCGCAGATGGGGGACCCATGTGAGGGAGGGGGGGTCCGACCCCCCTCCCCGCCGCTGTCCCGAAGAGGTGAGTCATCCCTGCCCGCTGCCTCTTACTAATAGCGGCGGCGGCTGCTGCTAAGCTTAAGCTGGAGTGCAGATGGGGGACCCAGGTAAGGGAGGGGGAGTCCGACCCCCCTCCCCGCCGCTGTGCCCAATACCCCCTTCCTGCCCGCTACCCTCTAATGCGGCGTATGCTATGCCACAGGTCCGCTAGTATACTATAATAGAAGAGAAGTCTTCTAATACACCATATGACTACAATGCCATAATATCCATGTTCACGGCTACCATTGTTATGTAGCAGATGAATGAAGTGATCTCACACACTGTGTCTGGAACGGGTGTGTTTATTATTAGATTGGTGGAAGAATCTAATGGACCCCGCACTGTCTCCCAGTCATGGTATTAGTCACTCGGCAGATGACTGCAAACTAGCCACAGCTGAACGAAAACAGAGACACAAATCCCATCTGCGAGCAGGCCACAGACATCCATACGTATCTGTCCGTGACAGGCCAGAGACATGTGGAATTAATCTCGCCGGCATGGAGTAACTCAGACTGTGCGGGAAACAAAGAGTGGGAGAGGGAAGGGTGTTTTGATAGATAAACTCTTGTGCCCCGGGTTACAACATCTTTCCTTATAGTTTATGTTGCTCTAATATATAACACATATTTTCACCAGCCTGGAAATAAACAAAGCTTTCATAACAAGTGAGCTTTTCAAATATGATTACTGATATAAATTATGTTTTTACCAGATTCAGGACATCACAATTGTTTCTACTTAAAAGAAATGAAGAATACTCGCGCCTGCTGCAAACTAAAGCTATGTTATCAGGAAGGGATAATTTTCATTTTGGATGGTGAAGTAAGCCCAAAAGTGAAGTTACAAGAGTTAAACCATATGTTTGCATAACATGCTGCCTTACACACCTGCTTGATCTCTAATGCTTCTGCAAAGTGGGTTCCAGTGGTCCACACAAGGTGTCACTGTTCTGCCTGCACTCTGAGGAAGAGGACAGCTGTCTCGCCCCCTGCCTATGTTAGACCCAGCCTCCAAGGCAGAAGAGTGTGGGCATGATAGCACTGCAGTAAGCTAAAAACAACAATTGTTCCAGCGCCCAAGGCCGGATTTATACTTTTTTTCTGCCCCTAGGCCTAGTGTGTTGCACTTTATTTGGAGTATCCAATAAAATTGTTTTGACTGAAAATCCACAGTCGTATGTTCTGCTTGGAGGAGGTAAGTCTACCACTATCTCCTCTATTACCAAGATGGGTTTTTAAGTTCTTTTAGTGTTTTTTATCCTGTTGGCGCCTCTGTTATCCTATTATCTGCATATCATGTACAAGGAAGCATGCCATTAGCCAGCGTTAGACCTCCAATCAGCCGGCGACCAGTGAGAAGCAGTCACATGGTAATGTCACTTCCGCAAATCAGTGCGGTGTCCACGTAGTTCTAGCACCTGCTCTCACTGGTTGCCGGCTGATCGGAGGTCTGATGCTGACTCCTGGCATGCTGCCTTTTACATGATAGGCAGGAGGGGTGGTGGGCTGCCCCATTTTGCCCCTATGTGCGGACGCTCATGACCATAAGACAACAGAGATAACAGATCCGAATATTTAAGAAAGCAATTTTAATTTTAGACCCTTAATTATTTCAAAATGTTAATAATTTTACTTATGTACTAACTCTCCCTAGGAACTTGCTCACACTAGTTGTTCAGTTTTCCCCTCACTCTCTTAGTAGGAAGAAGATTCACCCCTTTTCCTTAGTGTAAACCCCATCGGTATTATAAAAAAAAAAGTGGAAATAACTAACAGTTACCGCAGCAAGTAAAGGGGCGGTCTATAAAACCCCTCCGGCAACCTGCATAGTGGTTGTCTATGTTAGACAACCCTATCCCATGTAAGTTGCATTCTAAGATTGATGTTAGCCATATAAATTAGAATAACACGAAAGGTCCGGTTCTTCAAGAGTTGTTTTTTTTTTTTTTACAAATTTACATTTTAGGGGTGGCTTTGGTAGAAGGGGGAACTGAAAAAAATAGAAAAAGAGCTTTTAAGAAAAACAAACTAATCCACGGCCTTATATGTGGAATCCTTTGCATTGACCACATGACATTTTCTGTCATCATGCCAAAACACTGGACTTCTCCAACATGTGTAAGTTTTAGGTCACAGCCGCAAGGCATCTCCTCATGACATAAGAGGCCCTGCCAAAAATCCCAGTGCTTGTCCTTAGTTCCCACGTGACAGTGTTTTTCCACTAAACGTCTTTAAAATGGAATGCCTATTTACTGTAACTTGAGCTTTTGATACATCTAGATGTAGATAATAATGATCCTACAGCTGCTTTACTGAGCAGAATAGCGTTCCATGGTTTCACAAGGGTGCACGACTTTCCTTTCCACAAACATGGGAGCGCTAAGTATTATTCCTGCTTCCATTGCCTCCCTGTATACCTCAGTGAAATTTTCCTGTGATTTATCATTTTGTCAAAGCTGCTTTTGTACAATGTGCCCATTGTATTCGTTTGTGCATTCCTGAACGGAGCAACTTTCCTAATAGGAGGCTGCTGCTATACTCAACACCTTCACACACAAAGCTGGCCAATAAACCACACACAGCAGCAGAGGATTCTGGGAATAGAAGAGTAGCCACAAGGTGATCCAAGCAGTACTACTCAGTTTATAAGAATATTGTTTAGATATGTGATCTGTAAGTGTGATTACAAAATTGTAGGCAAATACAATTAATTATATTAAATGTTCTACATGGGAGAAGGAGGTTATTAATGTGGGCCACTACAGCAAATTTTCAGTCAATCGGCGGTGGGTTAGGATTGCGTTGGTAGCGGCTTTTGATTCTGAGACGAAGCTATCTGTCTGCGGCGCAGTACCAGTCTTTTATCTCCGATAGTTGCTCCTTCCTCTCTCATCACTGCAGAGCCCTGGTGCGCTTGTGTGATGTAGCAAATGCTAGAGGCCAAATATTAGAGGCCTCTAGTGTTCACATAAGGTACATGCAGCATGGTGGCATAGTGGTTAGCACTCTCAACTTGCATTTCTGGGTCTCCTATTCGAATCGAAGCCAGGTCACTATCTGCAAGCAGTTTGTATGTTCTCCCTGTGTCTGTGTGGGTTTCCTCCGGTCCCTCCAGTTTCCTCCCACATCCCACAAACATACAGATAAGTTAATTGACTTCCCCCTAAATTGGCCCTAGATTACGATATATACATGATACATACAGGGGACATATGATTATGGCAGGGATTAGATTCTGAGCCCCTCTGAGGGACAGTTAGTGACAAGACTATATATACTCTGTACAGCACTGCAGAAGATGTCAGCGCTATGTAAATACTAAATAATAATAATGTCACAATGCCCTAATGCATTTGCCCTAACGGACACGTGAGATCAAGCTGCTCCTGCACTCGGCCCGGGGGGAGCAAGGTGTTTCTGGGAGACATGGCAGGTGCGCACACAGATTTTCAATAGATTTATGTGTGTAGTGTGTGGTGGGATTCAATCAGATAGATTCCTCTCTGGTCAGATAATGATTTGAGAGGGATCTATACCTGATGACCACATCAAGCAGTGCATGGCCACCTTTACTTCACTAGTAAGATTCTGCCTCCTTTCTGTAGCAAAGATATGACAGGAAGTTGCTGGGAATATCCCACCTGAAAGGCAAACTCACCTGTCCCCAAAAACAGATTTCCCCATTTGAGAATCATTGTTTCATTTCCAATCAGAACGTGAAGTGAATTACAAAGTTTTGCATCAAGGAGCTGTATGTCATAGGTACAGATATTTAGGTCTCACCAGCAGGAACACAGTTAATATTAAAGCAGACCTGAACTCAGAACTTCCTCTCTGCTCTAAAAGATAAGCAACATCATAATAACCTTTAAAGAAACACATTTCTTTGTTACAGCTGACAGAACTCCTACAATAAATCTGCATTGTGTCTACTTCCTGCTTTCATGGAAGCAGACACAGGTTTAACATCCTGTGTTTACATATTAGCTGTGACTGTTGAGGACTGCCGAATTTCTGTGCTGACACAGCTGAGAGATCACCTTACACTTGTGATTACTTATAGATAAGGGAGAATAAGACAGTCTCTTCTATCTAAAAACACACATGGTGCATTTCTTTGTTTTCCTTGTGTCCTATGCAAGAATGCAGGTCCACTTTAAGGCCTCTTTCACACCAAGATGTTGCGTTTTAGGGGACGTTAAGGTCGCATAACGTGCCCCTAATGCAATGCATGGTGGTGTTGAAGTTGGACGTCAGATTGAGCAGCGTTATGAGGCTCTTGGTACTATCCTGGGAAGTCCGGATCTTTTCAATGATTCGGATGATTCGTATCGGATCATTGAAAAGATTTGGATCTTTGAACAGAATCTTTGAATCATTTTACTAGGGAAGCAGGAAGCAGGGGTGCAGCAGAGTGAGAGGTGCAGGAGAATAAGGGCACATTGAGGATGCTAATGGGGAAGGGAGAGATGCAGCAGGAAGATTGTGCTTGTGCACAGAAGCTGCAGTCCCTGTTTCTTCCAGACATCCACTGTGAACAGAATCCTTCATTGTGATGATCCGGATGATTCAACTCACAAAAAAGATCCAAAGATCCGAATTGTTCAGGATCTGGACAACAATACAGTGCAGTGAATATTAATTAGCCATGCGGCTAGGAACAATAGCAGACTCTCCCCTTACTGAGCATGTGCAAACAGTCTAACGCAGCTAAAACCACATATAACGCACAGCATGCTGCACTTTCTTTGAACATCTAGCGTTACACTGTAACGCAATGTGAGCACTGTGAACAGCCCATTGATTTTTCATTACTGTGAGTTGGGCTGCGTTACAGGCTGCTCTAACGTGCGCCTGTAACGTCCCACTGTGAAAGCAGCCTAAACATTCACAGAGGATTTAGCCATCCTGATGCGATCTAAAGCTTAGAAAAAAAAGAAACAAAACTTGTTTTGGATGGAGTTCCCAATAACTATAAGAGATCAAGGGTAAAATTGTCCCATTGCCAAAAACCACAGGAATGTGACAAAATCAGCTGTCTAGTTTTGTGGCAGTATCATAAATACTGCAGTAGATAGATCTTATCTCTTTAGGAACAATTGCTTCCAGGGCTACCAGCAAACAAGACATGGGCAAGGGTGAGGGATCTGATGGAGGGAAGATAATGCCGGGAAACAAGAACCTGAAGCACAGGCAGGCTGAGAAGATCACAGTCAAGGGATGAACACCGAAAGAGAAAGTGAGGGAAAGAAACAGACATCGTATTCAGATCACTTATGGAGGAAATGCAGAGTGAAATTTGGTCTTTGCCAAGTTTTCTTGTTAAACATGTTCTGTAATTTATGTGTGTGTTTTTTTAGCTCGCAAACTCTGAAATCCAGATGTTAAATCCCTGCAGCTAGAAAGAAAGGATAGTGACACAAGAGAGGGAGAAGCTTGGCTGAGAGAGGAGTCACAAGGGAGTGCCTCATAAATGTTCACTTCTGTGTTTGTACCCACCAAATCATTTCCCGACTGATGTGCAGATGCTTTCCTAGCTGTGCATGTGGACGATCTGGAGAGAAGACATCTAAAGCAGAGATACAACCATAAATCAACGTGGACATCATATGGATAAGCAATCACAATACTTATTGTCACAGATATAAAGTTTCGGCACTGGGTTTCATGCCAACATGCTAGAGAAAGCAATGATTCTGGGGCTTCAGCATGGCCAGATTTATACTTTTTGTCTCCCTGGGCCAGTATGTTGTGGCTCCTCTTTTATGTGCAGCAGCAGCACCCTCCCATTTCATGTGCAGCCCCCTCTTCCATGCATAATAACAGCCTCTTTCTTTCATAAGCATCTCCCTTGGGCATCTGTTTCTCTTTTTCTTGTGTTGCTCCCCATTTTCAGCCTCTTCTTTCATATGTTGCAAACCCTCATTCACGTTCCACCCAATGCCCAGGCCATTAAGGCCTTTCTGGAAATTCGACCCTGGGCTTCAGTTATAAGCTTCATCTGCTGAAGATCCAAGAGTGCTCCAACCCTCCCTTGATGCCAGTGGCATAGCAATAGGGGATGCAGAGGTAATGACCGCACCAAGGCCCTCCTTCAACTGCTTTATTACCTCTTTATTGGTGCTAATTTGGTAATGATCACCTCTATATGTGCTTTGATTAGTTGCAACCATTAATAGACTGTTCTCCTCCCCAGCCTACGCCTCTGACACTGCAGTTTCCTTGGCAGGTTTTCGTGCTCCATATCAGTTATGTATATAGCACTTGAGGGGGCCCGATGTAAAATTTGCACTGGGGCCTACAGCTCCTAAGCTACGTTCCTGCTTGATGCCATAACTAAACTAGACTACAGTTATAATAAAAAGTAGATATGGACTCGCAGTCGCAATATGGGCTTAATTCACTAAGCTGCGCTGCTAAAGCAGCACAGCTTAGTTTGAGTAGTGCAAGTTAAAGAAATCCCCAGCGCACGCTAGAAGCAGGAGTGCTAACTTACACATGCTCCCTGTAAAGCAACGCCCACTCCTATAAGCCCACTCTCAGCCCCATCGGTTCCTGCGGGTTTGAAGCATGTGATCCCCACACTTTAATTGGCCCAACAGGCTCCCTGTCACTTGAATCGGGAAATTATTTTCAGGTTTAATACACACCTAAGTAGAGGTAAGGCGCTGGATACCATACAGCCTTTCTGGTCCTACCACCATCCTGTCAATCCTGAGTCGTCCCCGGTGGAGGCTCTTCAGCACTCCTTGTCTAGCTTTTGGAACTACTCCCATCCCCGAGTAGTTCCGAAGTCGAGTGCATCTGTACTGCGCACGTGAGAGTCTGAGCTTGCACATGTGCAGTATAGATGTGCTCGTCTTGGGAACTACTCGGTGAAATGCAGCATACCGTCTGAATCGCCCAGGCATGAGAATCAGACAGCAAGCCCAGTGATGGAATAGATGACGTTTTCCCACTCAAATTGCTTGTGGGGAAGCACTGAGGATTCCACAGTAGTTGAAATAGGTCTTCAGCTTCTAGAGGTCTATAGAAAGGCAGGGACTAGGCGTAGCTTCCTGCAGCCTCTTCTAATGTAAATATCTCAGCATGCATCTTGGTGGGTACCACCTAGCAGTGATGGGCTTTCCAGTACTGAACTACTCTAATTCGGAATTCAAATGAAGTTTAATTACTTCACATGTGACCCCAGGCTACGGTGTGTGTGGGGGGGGGGGGGTTAACTTACCCAGAAGCCTTTGGGATCATGTGCGTTCCATTATGCGTCATAGGCGAACTGATAACTGCGTTCCATGACTCACTACTGCGCTTCCTCCTTCCGGTTTGAAAGAAGAAGCGCGGTAGGTAGTCATGGAACGCGGCTATCAATTCGCCTCTGACGCATAATGGAATGCAGACGATCCCAAAGACTTTTGGGGACATTAACCCCCGTAGCCTGTGGTCATACGTGAAGTAATGAAACTTCATTTGAATTCCAATTTTGAGTTATTCACTATTCGAAAGTCCATCACTGCCACCTAGTCAACACAATCATAACATAAGCAGCACAGTCAGGTATTTTTAGCCTTTTTACAAAAAAAATATAAGAAAAACAACAGTATGAAAGCTGGATAACTGCTGTTTGCTCGTGACACATGCAATGTTCCAGGCTTGGATCAGGCCCTGCTTCACTTTTCTTCTTCACATCCAAATTACTAGAACACCATGTAGATGTGAAATTAAGTCATTACTTACCTCTGAACTCCCTGCTTGATCATCTCTATTCTGCAAGAACAGATTTGTACTTTTCACCATCCAAGTGTATCCACAAGGAGTCATCCACGGAGCTCAGCAGTCAGTTTGAATTTGTCCATATTTAAGAACACTTGTGTTTAATAGAATTATAAATACTATTTAATGAAGAAAATAAAGATGTGGTTTTAGTGGAGATGTATGATAGGGTGTATGCGTTCTGTTGATGGCTCCTTGTGGTTATATACTTTTATTGTGATGTGTAGCACCATCCTGGGACTGGAAAATATCCTTCATTAATTATCATTATATGTACAGCTGAGGGGTGCACTCCACAATCATTATTTCCCAATATGTTTTCACCACCCAAGGCCTGCTTTAATCAATAACCCCTCCCAAGCCTAAAGATGTGTACATACTGCACAATAACATCTCTGGGGTAGAGCCTTTTTGTTCTGACCAGTGGAAGTCTGAGGTTGAAAGCCGAAGCTGGTCAGTTAGGGGTCCAGTAAGGCCTTTTCACACTATGCATTGCAGATGGCCATGTGTTTACATTGCAACACACAGAATCTGCGTTGCTCTCTGTTTCTGTACATTGCATTTCTGGCGTACGTACAAAAAGGGCGCCTGGACAAAAAGGGCGCGGGGTGTAAACTCTAAATAATAATTAATCATTAATAGGGTTTATAAAAATAGTATGCTATATTTCGTTTACAAATAAAGTTTAACAAAATTATAAATCATTAAATAATGTTTATAAAATCGGAAATTGTGAAAACGTTAATCTTCCCTATTTGTAAAGTTAAACTTATAATTACGTTTATTAAAAAAACAATAATATATGTTTAATTGTTATAATTGTATATTATTGTGAATAACCTTCATTTATGGTTTGTTCTTATAATAAAATCTGAAAATATTCTTTATAACGATGATATAAATATAAGTACGTTCGTAATAAGTGTTGTAAAACATTAGTAATTATTACTAAAATTTTACTAAAACTATACCTAAGCCTACTCTTACACAGAACCCTCCCTGTACCTATCCCTAACCCCTAGACCCCCCTGTTGGTGCCTAAACCTAAGACCCCCCTGTTGGTGCCTAAACCTAAGACCCCCCCTGTTGGTGCCTAAGTAACCCTCCCTGTACCTACCCCTAACCCCTAGACCCCCCTGTTGGTGCCTAAACCTAAGACCCCCCTGTTGGTGCCTAAACCTAAGACCCCCCTGTTGGTGCCTAAACCTAAGACCCCCCTGTTGGTGCCTAAACCTAAGACCCCCCTGTTGGTGCCTAAACCTAAGACCCCCCTGTTGGTGCCTAAACCTAAGCCCCCCCCTGTTGGTGCCTAAGTAACCCTCCCTGTACCTACCCCTAACCCCTAGACCCCCCTGTTGGTGCCTAAACCTAAGACCCCCCTGTTGGTGCCTAAACCTAAGACCCCCCTGTTGGTGCCTAAACCTAAGACCCCCCTGTTGGTGCCTAAACCTAAGACCCCCCTATGTGGATAATAATGTTTTACAAATTGTGACTCCAAAAAATATATTCCAATTTACATTACGTACTGATCGCTTTATTTTGTGAATAATGTTTTAAAAACAGTAAGGGATAAAACTTTAAATAAAAAAATATATTGCAATTTACATTACGTACTGATCGCTTTATTTTGTGAATAATGTTTTAAAAACAGTAAGGGATAAAACTTTAAATAATGTTTTAATTATTTAAATAAGATAAATATATTTAGTATTTTCATAAACGTTATTCGTCACGGGTGCATTTTATAAACGTAAATCAACACAAGCTCAGTTATAAATCATTAAACAGCTCCGGGCGCCGTTTGTAAACTTTATTTAGCTCCGGGCGCCGTTTGTAAACTTTATTTAGCTCCGGCGCCCTTTTTTCCTGCTCGGCGCCCATTAAACGTTATTTATTATGGGAGTGAATGGCGGCGCCCTTTTTGTCCACTAGCTGCCTGCGCCCTTTTTTCCCAGCTCCGCATTTCTGATCCCATTCACTGAAACGCAATGTGGAAGTGCTGTGCTTGGACAAGAAGGCATGCAGTAGTGTGTTACACTAATATTAGAATGTTAGACACTGGAGTCTATGCATGTCTGATGTCCAAGGCCATCACACACTAAGCGTATTGCTAAAATGTACATATAGGCCCAGCTATAATTCACTTTTTCAGCTAAGCTTTCTCCTAGGAGATAATTTTTTATCTTCTGTTTAAAATAACTTTTCAGCACTTTGTACTTCAAAAACTACTAGAAAGTAGGTGAAAAGGAACTGTCAAAATTATTCTGAGAATTTTCTTGCTTGCTTTCGGCTCAGACGTCATTTTATTGGCAAGGTATCAAAATGTTATCTAGGAGAAAACTCATGAGGAAAAGTGCATTGCATATGGGCCATATTGTGAACAGGGCTCAAGTTGGTCAATTAAAAGTCCACTTCCCATTCATAGATGGAAAGCTATTCACCAGTCATGAGTGTATAGGTGCTTACTATAGGTGCTTTATTAGTAAAATAATTGATGTTGGTGGAGATTAAAAAGAAACTCATATTGGCTGGAGAAGGTGGCAAAGTAAAGAGACAATACACAGAACATTTACAGTATATCACACTTTTTTCCTGGACGGACCCAAAGCGCCAGAGCTGCAGCCACAGGGACGTGCTTTATGGGCAGTAGTAGTGTTAGGGAGTCTTTCAGAAGGTCTCCTACTGAATTGGTATTGGCTTACAAAACAGGAAGAGCCGAGATTTAAACCCTGATCTCCTGTGTCAGAGGCAGAGCCGTTAACCAGTACACTATCCAGCCACAATGGAGATATTGAAAATCTTAAGTAGGAATACGTTTCTAAAGTTATCCTTCTATTTATTATGCTATTAGGGGACCAGTCATGACCTCATGTGGTTATTCGAAGTAGCACTCTTCAAAAATAATAGTAAAGACTGTAAAACTAGGTCATTATTAGCGGTGACTAGTTAATTACACGGAAATTCATCTCAATGAGAATTCCTAGAAAATGTCATCCATGATTGGCTGGTTTTCATAATGTTTCCATTCTGCGTTCTTTGTAGGATAAACATGGCAAGTAGAAGCAATTCATGATCAAATAATGGTCACTTACAAATCAACCACCTTAGCAAATCAGTCACATGCCTATCCAAGAATTCTACTTAAGAAGTATTTGGAATAAATGAGTCATCACTAATCATCAGTCTACTGGCCCTCTGTGCTGCAGTGCCTCTCCTCATCAATGTCCACTTTTATTGATCCCAAAGTCTCTCAATCAAGAGACAGCGCAGAGTAACAGATAGCTTATTTTTGCACCACATTTTCCCCCCATTCAGGTCATCACAAAGTTAGGTAAGGTGCTGGAGAGATACAGTGGCCAAGCTGTAGAATGATCTCACTGGCATCCTCAGCTGTTTCCAGAGCATCCAGGGGCAAAATGGCTCTGAATGTCAGAAGCGGGAGTGAGGGGAGGCACTGCAATAGTTGAGGTAAGTATAGGAATTTTACTTCCCATTTGTTTTGCCAAGTCGCCTTTAAGCAATTCCTTTTTTGATGCGTCCCTTGTTCATTTCTCAATAGTTTCAGCATAGCGTTTTTGTAGAAAATAAACTCGCACAGAACTGTATTTGCCATTAGGCAATATGTTAAGCATGATTTGTCCTGAACATCTGGTCTCTCAGTGGTCTTTAAGGAGTGGACTTGGACAGCTTCATTAATTTTTGCCATCTACGCTGGAGGTTTATACTATTAATCTACTACCCTGTCTATGAATTAGTCACACTCCCCTAAATAGACAACATCCAGTGTCTCAGCATGACCCCTTGTTCCAGCGCTGCACTTCACTCTATAATGGATTTCCCAACTGTGCTCCGCACAGTATATTTATATAGAAAATACAACTCCGCACAGCGCCGTGTTTACTTTCTTGTCCAATTAAAGCGGGACTCCGGGAAGCCGTCCAAACCTATCCAAACGCATATACATATTCAAACAAAGGTAGTTAAATGTTCTTATAATGACAGTTTAAATATTATAATTTATAATTGTATTGGCAGTATATTAAAATCCATGTAAAGTTTGGCTCCTATGTTTCTGTCTTGTGAACCGGAGGACTCCTCCTTGTGGAAAAGTATAAAAAATCTCAGAGCTACCTCAGTGAGCAGAAGTGCAGCTCACCAGACCAGAAGTGATGAGTTCAGATGTTTTCCACAAAGGAAGCAGAAGAATAAGGAGACCATTGCTACAAGGGATAAACTGAAAATTCTCTCAATATGCATCTTCTAATCCAGGAAGTTAAAGCTGGGCTAGCAAATGAAAGTCAATTGCTGCATTCAGTTGGGTAATAAAGTTGCTGGTTAATTGCTGCTAGTTAGCATCTTTAGGGCCGGTTCAGATGGACAGCTGCTGGCGTGTTGTTAATGACGGGATCCACAGCATGCGTGCATGAAATAGGGGCGCAAGGAAAATAGGCGCCAATTGAAGCCGACATAAGCCTAAACTATAAATACCAATTTTTAATTTTCCAGGCTTAAAGGGGACCCGAACTCTTGCACAGGACAGAAGGAAAACATAGAGAAATGCACCCTGTATGTATTCAGAGTTTGGCTGTCTAATTCCCCCTCATTTGTGTCTAATCTCAAGTTGTAATTTGATCCTACCCTGTGTCACATGACTGCCTATGACAGATAAACTCATTTGAAAAAAACAGGCTGTAAACTATATGTCTGCTTTCATGAATCAGGAAGTAGAGAGGATGTCTGAATTCAGATCCACTTTAAATATCACTTTAATAGCACCTCATTCACCAAACCAATAACTATTTAACAAAATCTGTCTTTATATCGATCAGTCTGTTTATCTATTTTTTATGTGACAGCATTACATTAGCAACTCCAGAAATGGGTCCAGAGGAAGAAAAATATATATCCACTTGGCAATTGTCTTACCTCCATGGAAAAAGAACATATTTCCCAACTTGGCAAAGCCATTTGGCTCAACTGGTGTCTTTGCTTTCCCATAAATGTAAACACTGTTGCAAGAAAAGCATCCAGACTTTCCTTCAATGGGAGTTTCTAGTCAAAACTAAGAAAAAAAAATCCAGTAGCAAGGACCGGTGCCTTTCTGTATTGTAAAGTGGCCAAGTGACCCTTGGTCCTCTCTTTCACCTTATTCCACTGGAGGTAGGGAGTTGATTTTCAGGTTAAAATACACCTGGAGTGAGAAGCATATGGTGGCTGCCATAATTATCTCCAAATAAATAATACTAGTTGCCCTGCTCACTGCTGATCTTTGGCTGCAGTAGTGTCTGAATAAAACACCTGAAACAAGCATAATGTGCATGCTTTTTCAGGGTCTATGATTAAATGTATTAAAGAAGGAGGATGAGAAGGACAGACAATTAATTTGTATTATTTTACAGGAAATAAATATGTCAGTCTCCATATTCCTCTACTTCATGTGCACTTAAAGAGACATTAAAGCGAAAAAAAATATAATATAATGATTTGTATGTGTAGTACAGCTAAGAAATAAAACATTAGGAGCAGAGACATAAGTCTAATATTGTTTCCAGTATAGGAAGAGTTAAGAAACTCCAGTTGTTATCTATGTAAAAAAAGCCATTGCGCTCCACCACTTTCAAAGTCGGAGAGAGCTCTATCTTCTGAAGCTTCGTATCTCAACTGTCAGACCCTGTATTTTCTTTTTCTCTCCAGAGTACAGGTCAATAGTTCACTGGGCTGCTCTGTAAAATCATTTAGAATCCTGAGTAGTGTTTAAACTGCAAATATTAGAGAATGATGCAATTTTATTAAAAACACTATATAACTGAAAATGAAAATATGAGAATATTTTTTTTGCTACTAATCTTCTAGTATTATCCGTACTACACAACCAATTTATTATATCATGATTTATTTTCCGCTTCACTGTCTCTTTAAATGTTGATGCAACCCCCACATGGAACTCTACGTAAAGTGATGTGTTCCAGACTACAAGGGTGCAAAAACCTTGCCTGGCAGCCTGGGTCTGGAGGGAGCAAATGACCATCCAACACTACTTGTTCCCCCCTCCCCCCTTCCCAATTAAACTACAATACAACCTATTTATGTTGCAACCATAGTTGATACATTTCTCCTTGCCTGTTTTTCTTAAGTGTATGTGAATTCTCTGTTGTAGCTTTTCTACAGCTGTTATTGCTATTTCTGCTTGAGTTATATTTCCTTTAACACACACATTCTAATCTCTTCCTTATTGTTCTTGCTACTGCACCTTCCACTATTCCATTATACCCTTATTATTCCATTATACCCTTACTGACATTTGTGCTGCTATCTGGTCTATTTTCTCAATCTCCACTATGTTCACATGTTCTGAATAAAATTCTCTTGCAACCTTCTATATATCTATTTTTTTGTTTGTTTGTGCATATATTTATAATACTTAGCACTTACAATTCCTTTTTAAATTATCTTCATTAAAGAAATACAGATCTAAAGAGAAGTATTTTATTGGGGCTTTGATTCACTAAACCGTTATAATTCAAATATCACACCTTATCAAAGATATCTCACACCTTATCAAAGATAACACACCTTACCAATCTGGAGCCACACTGACATCACTGCCCCTGGAAGCATAGAGAGCTGGATGGGTGTGTTGGATGGGATTGCCTATCCAGCCCGCCCTTCCAGCTCTTTATGTTACATACGTAGAGTGCAGCTGTTCACTGCTGAGGGAGCATAGAGTGCTGGGTGGGCTGGATGGATAGTCCCTACACAGAACTAAAACTGGAAACTTTTGTACTGCCAATCAAACCAGCAGGCAGAACTCTAAAGGTATGTACAACCGAGGACAATAAATGTCGCGGAAACTACTTTACTGGAGACATAGTTGGATAGTCTTGTCGTTATTGCAAATGACCAACTCATTAAAATACTTAGTGCGCAAGTGGAAATTACATTAGGCATGACATGCCCACATTTAGAAGAACAATGTAGTTCAAACCTCATTGTACACACGTGGCCGACTTGTTATCTGCCCAGCAGTCGTCTGAGTTGATCCACCGTATGAATCGGGCAAAATGCCCGAGGTTGGTTGCTCATCATTTGCCTACATTTTTGCACACGATTGTTGTCCAATACAGTCGTTTGTCGGACGTTTCAAACAAGTTAAGATTAGCGTTTGTAGGAGGCTTAAAACAACAACAAAAAAGCAAGTAAAAAATATATTTACAACAACTGATAATTTCTTGAATAAATAAAAAGTAACAAAAATATTTTTGTGTGTTAAACTTAATACATACAGTATATAAAATAAACATCATAACAAGTTCACTATATATTATTTTTACAAGGCTGTAGCAACAGATTGCTTTTTAACTGAATATATTAAGACACTGTTATGGCATTAATGTACTTTTTATTTAGTTTTTTTCATATCTCATAATTAAGAGTAGAATTGTCTCAAAACTGATTGAGATGTCTGCTTTAAGCGATCCCTAGGACTTCGTGGGATAGTTTTGTGTCTCTGTACAAGTCTCCATCAACTTGGCCAGACTTCTGCAAGAATACTTCTCAGTTCTCCTCTTGCCCACCAATTTCCTCTTTCACCATTACAAAGAACCATGAGAAAGGGCAATGTACTCTGAGAATGCTCTTTTTGACTCTTGGTTGAGAGATGAGATGGAGCAAGCAACACAAACACCTGTTGATGTTAGACATTATTTTTAAATTATATTATCGGCAATATATTTTGTTACTATGGGATCACGGGAAAGTTTGTTGCTTTAACATAAATAGAGCTGACATCACCATGATCTCAGTAGTATAAAAGTGTGACAGCCATTTCATTATCACTCCCAGTTTTTAAAGGACACTTGGAACTCGCTAGGGAGGGGCAAATACGTCATGGTGCCATTAACTCTGACATTGGCACTGGGTGCCCATAAACACAGCTGGGCATGATTCCTTAAGAATATAATTCCTGTTGCCCATGGAGCTGCCTGCAAACAAGACACATGTATGTAAAAGCTCCCCTAAAGCAGTATTTATTATTTATTTATTTATTTATTTGTTGTATTTATAAAGCGCCAACATATTACGCAGCGCTGGACATTAATTTAGGTTACAGACAATATTTAGGGGTGACAAACAGCAATATGACAATACAGGAATACAAGAAAACCAGATCACACAGCACAGTATGCGTACAAGGTAATGCTTAGTCAGTCACTGGATGGGAGCATGGAGTTAGGCAAGTTAGGTTCACTCAAATGCATAGCATGGGTGCACAGTAATAGAGGTGCATGATCAGGTAGGACACAAAAGGAGTGAGGACCCTGCCCAAAGGCTTACAATCTAGAGGGAGAGGTAGGGACACGAGAGGTAGGGGACCAGAGTTCGGCTGTGGGTTTAGAGTAATTGTGAGGGGTGGTAGGCAAGAGTGAAAAGGTGAGTTTTGAGGGCCTTCTTGAAGGTGTTGAAGGAGGGGGCTGCCCTAATGGGTGGAGGTAGGGAGTTCCATAGTGTCGGAGCGGCTCTTGAGAAGTCTTGGAGGCGTGCATGGGACTGGGTGATGCGGGGGACGGTCAGGCGAAGTTCATTGGAGGAGCGGAGTGAGCGGCTTGGTGTGTATCTCTGAGTAAGATCAGAAATGTAGGTTGGACAGGTTTTGTGGATGGATTTGTAGGTCAGACACAATATCTTGAATCTGATTCTGGACTGGATAGGAAGCCAGTGGAGGGATTCACGGAGGGGAGCCGCCCTGGTGGAGCGATGGGAGGAGTGGATAATTCTGGCAGCCGCATTCATGATGGACTGCAGTGGGGCTATTCGGGTCTTAGGGAGTCCAGACAGAAGAGCATTGCAGTAGTCGAGGCGGGAAATTATGAGGGCATGGATGAGGAGTTTGGTGGTGGCAGGGGTCAGGAAAGGGCGAATCTTACAGATGTTACGAAGGTGGAAGTTGCAGGACTTTGTGAGGTTTTGGATGTGGGGAGTGAAGGAGAGTGCGGAGTCCAGGGTGACACCCAGACAGCGGGCTTGAGAGGTAGGGTGAATAGTAGTGTGGTTAACAGTGACCTGCACATCTGGGAGGTCCAGGGATGACCGGGGTGGGAAGATCATAAATTCCGTTTTGTCTAGATTTAGTTTTAGGAACCTAGTGGACATCCAGGAGGAGATGGCAGATAGGCAGGAGGAGACCTTGTCCATGGTAGCAGTACCATGGTAGCAGTAAAGCAGTACTCTAGGATGAACAGGAAACTGACTGCCGCATAACCAACAGATTTGCTATAGCCCTGCCATAAAGTATTTATGCATCACAAATGTAATATAAGCTTTTATTTCATGTATATAAACAAACTGGAATTTTAAGACTCTTTGACATGCTGCAATATACACTTGCACTTTTAAATATTTAATTTATTTATTTAACTCCACCTGAAGAAGTCAACAGATGCAGTCAATAGTTCTGTGTTAAGCTTTGTTTCCACCAAGCCTTGGTGATCAAGGGGTGCAATGAGTTCAGTGTTTCTGTAAGGAGGTGTGTGTGTGTGTGTGTGTGTGTGTGTGGGGGGGGGGGGGGGGGGGGTGATGCCTTCACTGTACCAGTGGCTATTATCTCCAAAGCCAAGACCACAATGTTCCTGTTGCCGGTAGCCTATAAGAGGCAGGACCACAGGGAGAGGCAATGGATACCGAAGCAGTGCTTTAGTCCTGAATTCATAGCGCACAACTGCTTGTGCAATCAAGACAATTCATCTCCCTACTGGAAATGTGGCGCTATGGTTGGTAAACAATAAGCAGCAGCTCAAATATTTATTTAATGTTTTAGATTTTGCTGGATTTTTTTTTTTACATTGAGTCCTTCCCAACAATGAGCTGAATACAGCAGGTGGAGTGTTACTCTAAGTTCCCCTTTATGCAAATCCCGCCCGTTTCTCCAAAAGTGAATGTGGAATTACAGCCATTGAAAACAATAGGCAGCTTCAGAATTTGCGTGCAAAAAAGTGAGTGCCTGCTGCATTTTTTCAGATATCACACATTCCCCATACCCATGGATTGCTATGGCTGTTGGATTTGGATGCGATTTCACATCAGCAGGAGTTCCACATCTGTTTTGGAAACAGACTCGACACCCTAGTGGAAACATAGCCTGAGGCTTCTTGCACACCAAGATGTTGCATTAGGTGGCACGTTAAGGTCGCATAACGTGCACCTAACACAACGTATGGTGCTGCAAGAGCCGACGGTAGAGTGAGCCGCGTTAGGCGGCTCGAGTCCTATAATGTCTCCCAGAGTGGCGCTGATTGGCCAGCGGGACCACGTGATGCGGAGCGAGACACTCCGCATCACGTGGTCCCGCCAGCCAATCAGCGCCCGCCAGTGCAGTGAATATTAAGTAGCCATGTGCGCGGCTACTGTAGCTGGCTCTCCCCGCCTCCTCTCCGCCCCCACTGCGCATGTGCAAACAGTCTAACGCGGCTATAGCCGCTCCAACGCCGTAGCATGCTGCACTTTGCACAGAACGTGCAGCGTTACATGTAACGCAACGTGGGCTGTATGAACAGCCCACTTGTGTTACATTGCTGTGCGTTGGGGGAGCGTTACAGGCGCACTAACGTGCGCCTGTAACGTCTTGGTGTGTAAGCAGCCTAAAGGTGCCTATACATCTAGCAATGTATGGGCAGAATGACCAAGCGAAAGATCTCTCTCTGATCGACTCTGATCAGACAGAGATGTTTTGGCTGCCCATACATCGCAGACCGATTTCAGGATGAAATCATTTGGAAATTAGCCTTGTGACACCGCAAAGCCACCTCACTGTCCCCCCAAATGTGCTCCCTGTGCCCATGCATTAAAATATCTCCCCTGTCCCGTCGCTCCTAGTCCAGCTGCTCTTCTACTGCATTCTTTCCCATGTGACTTCCACGTATAGCACATGGCCGAGACTCTTATAGCATTCATCTGTTGTGATATCGTATGTCGTTACTGCCACACAACTGACCGACCATGTCATACCAAGATCTCCCAGAGTGGTTCATCGATACATTCAATCGATTTTGGCCTGAAATTGGTTGAATCGAAGATTGGGCATGCTTGTTACGGCACCAATTTTCATCTGATTCGATAATAAATTACAATATAATAATAAACACGGATGGTCGATCGGCCGCAAAATCACTAGATGTATTATTATTAAGTATTTGTATAGTGCCAAAATCTTCCGCAGCTCTATACAGAGTATATTGTCTTGTCACTTAAAGGAATACTATCGATGTATGCATTTATTTTGAAATGCTGTATGTTGTAGCACACATTAGGACAAGTACTAGGAGCAATTTGATTCCTCACTCAGCTGTTCCTCTCAGCTGTAAAATCCTCCATCAGTTTTGGCGTCAGTGTTGGATACAAAAATGTATCTAATACTGAGCTCCCAGAGGGCTAGACCATATCTCTGCACAGGGGAGTTGCTATCAACTCCTCAGTTTATACTTTAATTATCACCTTGCTGAAAGAATCTTGTTGATATGGTGGTAAGGGGTTAAAGATTCTAGCAATGTGTGTTTATTATCTTTGCTTCTCTTGACTGATAAAGATACTAATAATGCTAATTGTAGACAGTGGTCTGCCCCTCTCAGCAGCTTGTAAAGTGGATGCAGCCTGGAGTGAATCACCTCAAGCAGGCAGCCAGTCTGAGTGTAAACACAGACTCGTGGTATAGCTAGTTATATTCCAGCAATATTCCAGCTCATTTAGTTACTGTTACCACCTCAGATCAGCCTATTTCTCCTCATGTCTCCTGCATGCTGTGAGTGACACAGTGAAATATATTTGTGAGCTGTGTGACAGAGTAACCAAGCAGCTCAGGGTGACCCAAACTACTATGAGCTGTGTGAGAAATGAATTTTTAAGCAGGGATAGTGAGAGAGAGACCTGGGTGAATGAATAAAGTGCCCCTAGCATAGTGGTAATGTATACACGAATATAGAGTATTAAAAAAAAAAGTCGTTTCAAGCGATAGTATTCCTTTAACTGTCTCTCAGAGGAGATCACAATCTAATCCCTACCACAGTTATATGTCTATGTATGTATCATGTTGCATGTACAAGGCAGCATGGTGGCGAGGTAGTTATAGCGCTCTCACCTTGTAGCGCTGGGTCCCCAGTTCCAATCCCATCCAGGGCACTATCTGCAAGGAGTTTGTATGTTTTCCCTGTGTCTGTGTGGGTTTCCTCCGGGCACTCTGTTTTTCTCCCACATCCCACAAACATATAGATAAGTTAATTGGCTTCCCCCTAAATTGGCCCTAGACTATGATACATATACTACACGATACATACATAGACATATGACTATGGTAGGGATTCGATTGTGAGCCCCTCTGAGGGACAGTTAGTGGAGAAACAATATACTCTGTACAGCGCTGCGTAATATGTTGGTGCTATTTAAATACTTAAATAAATAGTGTATGTATTTTAGCCTAGGGCCAATTAACTTATCTGTATGTTTTTGGGATGTATGGTCACTTTAAGTGTTAGTCAACACATTTCAGAAATGGCGCCGCATTGAAAATATAACCTTAACGTTATTTAGCAATATCAATGTTTAATTATGGCGCACAGATGAAAAACTAATTGAAAGGTTAAATTGTTAAGCGGCATATTGCTAATTATCATTTTACTGTCTTTAACGTTAGTTAACCCACCGTGAGGATGGTTTCTTCGGCTGCTGGTCCATTCACTGACACAATTTCCTCGTATGTGGCGGCTTCTCAAGTTTCAAAATAAGCAGCAGGAGGGAAGAGAGAGGAATGGACGGGTGGAGAGTGGACACCTTAAACCAGCCACCTCTGCCGTCTAGGAAAAGCGGAGATGATGCTGGCAGTAGCAGTAGTGCAGCAGCAGGAGCCGGAATGCCACGCAGGCAGCAGTGTGCTGGGTTACCCACACGGGATCGGCTGCCTGACCACTTCCAGCACCACTAGACAGCGGGCACTGCCAGCCAGCCACCAGCCTGGAGCATCATGCAAGAAAGTACTTTCAGTGACAGTGGCAGAGCCCTGGCATTTATATTTGTAGGCTCTGTCATCTGGCTGGTAACGTTTTATAGCTAAACGTTAAGTAATGTTTAATAACGTTTATAGCTAATTGTTAAATAGCGATAAGCGGCAAAAGAAAAAAAACCAGCAGCATCACCGCGTGCCATTTTTCATATGCGTCATTTTTTACTGGACCCCATTTTAGGACCTATTGTTAACTGTAATATAGTACTAACCAGCCATTTGGCTCTTTTTTCATTACAACAGTCCATGTCAGAGTTAAGTAAAACCTTCATCAGGGCTGTTTCCTGGCCAGAATCTTCTAAACTAAACTCATGTCCCATTAAAGAAGAAAAGGTGGGACCCTGTATTCATAAATTACATGTGTTTCCTTCCTCCCCTGATCCCTCCAGACCTCAAACCACACATTGTCTCTTGGATGTACACTGCCCTCATAGTGTTATTCCACTGGGAGCTGATAATAGAGGAAATCTAGTGACATATTTAAAACTTAGGGGAAAAAGTGTGTGTTTCAAAACTAACCTTTCACACCATCACGGACCATTAGAGGCTTCACTGATCGGGACGTCACAATGAACTATGCATAAGAAAGGATGCCAGTAATAAAACTACTATGCACAAGGATGTTAAGATCAATACTGAAGAAATGCCATGTGTAGCATAAATATATCATTTGCAATTATCAGAGGCGAGAACCACAATCCTAACAGTTTAATCTTAAAGGGGATCTCTAGTTAACTTGAAAAAACAAAACAAAAAACAACAGCGTTAAATACTTACCTCAGTAGGGGAAGCTTCTGGATAGTCCAGGGACTTTCCTGATCTTCCTACGCCCCGCCTGCACTGTGCTGGGGTCCATTAAAGGACACTTCCGAGGAGCTTAAAAATTAAAAAATCCATTTACCTGGGGCCCTTGCAAGCTGTCCTGTTCCCTCACTGCAGCTCTGCTCCCTTCCGGTACAGGAGGCCTATTTGCGCTCCAACGTGCGGCTAACATAGTCGCACTGATGTCAGCCGGGTTGTATTGCGCAGGCACAGTAGTTCTGCGCAGTACAGTCCAGATGTCATCAGTGCGACTCCGTGAGCCACACGCTGGAGCGCAAGTAGGTGCTGACCTGGCGAGGTCGGCATCTGCACCGGAGGGGACCGGGAGCCAGTGGAGCTGCGGTGAGGGCACAGGATGGCTGCCAGGGGCTGGAGGAAGCCCCAAGTAAGCGGATTTTTTATTTCTATGCTCCTCGGACCTTCCCTTTAAACAATCTTCAGTATTAATATTGAATATTGCTGGCGCACACGCCTCCATGTACATGCGTGGTCGCACTGCGCAATCATGAAGTACAGCCTGTGCAGATGCAGAGAGCCGCGCATGCATGGCATTTTCTCCATGCGCGAGTGGCTCCCTGCTACTGCGCAGGCATGAACCTACTGGTGCATGCACAGTGGTAGCCACACTCATACATAGAGGGGGCATGGCTGCAAAGATGAAGAAGGTCCCGGCTGGCAGTAGAGGGATCTGCAATGATTGTAGCCACTGTGATATTGCGGATTCCCGACTGCCACAATGCATGCTGTGAGATGTAGTCCCTTAAATTGATTATAACTCCCACCTGGAGGATGTAATTACTTTAATGGACTACATCTCCCAACATGCATTGCAGCAGCAAGTGACTGGCCACTCCAAGCTGAGGTAATGCAGCACAGAGACAGAGAAGTGGAAAATGCATATAGACGGGGGCTTGGGGGCAGCCCCCCTGCAGTAAGTAAATGTGTGCTACTGCCCGCGTCCCTCGCCCCCCCCCCCCCCCCCCCCCCCAAAGAAAAGTATATAACTGACACTTTATGGAATTCATGTTTAGTGGTGTAGGTTTGGACACCATAACTTTAATTATGCAACATGAAGGTCAGGAGATGCGCTTTTGTTTCCTTATTCCATTTCACTTTTTGCAATTGTTCAGTTCAGAAACAATAACCCTGATTTAATAAATGTCCCACACTACTTCATGTCATGTATTAAAATAAGTACAGAATTTCAACTAGAAAGCATGGAATATCCTGTTCGTCAGAAAGTCTCATTTCAACTGTTTGCTCAACCCTCTGGTCGTGCTGCCTTGGTACGGTCTGAATTTGATCATAAATAAACATTACAGTAATATTAAAAAATACCTTTAGTGTATCCCCTGGAGCAGTGTGATACTTTCTCTGGGCTTATTACAAGGGAAATGTGTACACACGACAGTGCCATATTAACTGGAAATTCAACTTTTTCTGAAATCTGAGCAGTTCTGTTCACTTCAAGTTTTGCCTGAGGCTAAATAGGAGGGAAGTGGAGAAAAGGGAGTCCTTCAAATCTCCTCTATCGCTACTGACACCAGGAGTCATATTCGTGACAATATATCACTACAGAGACAAAACACTTTCAAGTCTGTCCAATAATCGGCAAGCAGGGGAGAAGCGACTGTTCATACTGAAAGCCATTAGTGTCTGTCCCTGTCCTGTATACGGTTACCTGCAGTTAAGATATGACTGGACATTTTACAGAAACCAGCGCAGTACAATGCTGTCCTAATGATCTGAAATCAGATCGCTTAACACAGAGGAAATGAATCACTGAAGCCTCTCCAGTGACCTGTAAGGGTCCCCATGGGGGATATCACAAGTGATCCAGAAACCGGGAATATATTAATTATCGCTTGTTAGGTGGTGAAAGATGTTCTCCTGGGTCATATTGGAACATGGTGGGATTGCTGATATGTGACTAAATTTTTTTTTCCAGTAATTCAGGTTCTCCTAGACTTTCCACTGCAAAGTAGAAAGTAGCAACCAGGCTAATAACTGCAGGGGAACAGCTCCTGCGACCGTAAGGGGGCCCAGAGCTGTAAAGAGCCCCAATTACCACTTCAACCCCCCCTCCCCCAATAAAGGGCCCCATCCTTTAGATCAGGTGTTTTTGTGGCTACACTTGTTATGCGTGTAAAGATCATGGTGGTCACACTTGTTTTATGACCCCTGTAAGATGGGCCCCCAGGCAGTGAAGGTCACCAGGGGGTAAGCAAGGGAAAGTGTGTGCAGGGACGGATCAAGACCAAGTTGCGCCTGGGGCAAGGTCAGGTTTTGGCGCCTAAAGGTCAGGTTTTGGCGCCTATTGGTCAGGTTTTGGCGCCTAAACTGCCATTCATTTTGCCGCCTTTTTAAGAATTCAACAAACTGCGCCTGGGACAAGATACCCGCTTGCCCCCCCCCCCCCCCCCTAGATCCGTTCCTGAGTGTGTGAACATTGGGGAGCCCCTTCAACGTTTTGCTGGGAGCCCCCACAATTTGTATTTACACACTGGTAGCAACTAAGCTTTCTTACACATTACGGGTGGAAGCCATAGCAAAGGATTTACAGTATCTCTATGGATCCTTTATAGAATCACTTGAAAGAAACAATGTTTTTGCTGTGGATGCATGCCTGCTATTGTTATTACATAACCAGTTCATATACATTTCAGTAAGCATCAATATGACTATTGTGTGGCCGGCCTTAGGCTTCACAGCGCCCTGAGCGAAACCTGATTTTTGTGCCCCCCTTCATCACACACACGCACTCACACACACAGGCCCATATGCAATTCACCTTTTCTCCTGAGTTATCTTCGAGGACAGTGGTTAGCAACCTTTTTGACGTCGTGACACTTCACGCCAAATGCTCAGATCTCTGTGACACGTCACATATGTATTATAGAAAAATACTATTAATAACCACAAATGGATGGAAAGAGTGCATTATCCTGAATATACTTAGAAATGAAGGCTTGAACCTTTCAGGAATATTAATAAAAACAATCAGTGGGATAGTTAGCCCCCCCCCCCCCCCCATTTAGAATGATAGCACCACACCGACAATTTGCACCACACGTTATATTAGCAGTGTGCCCCCCCAAAAAAACTCCCCCCGATCTCATGTGTAGGTGCCCTCAGTATAGATTGCCAAGCATAGGTGCCCCCAGTATAGGAAGTCAGTTTAAGGTCTCCATTTCCCTTTTCAGATAGCCAGGCGTAGGTGCCTCCAGTATAGGTAGCCATGTGTTGGTGCCCTCAGTAAAGGTAGCCAGCTATAGGTGCCCCCAGTATAGGAAATCCGGTGTAGGTGCCCTCAGTATAGGTAACCAGCTATTAGGCGCCCCCTTGGAAGCCGGCGCCCTGAGCGACCGCTCTGGTCGCACAGGTCAAAGGCCGGCTATGTGTCTCAGGATGTAGTGGAATATCCTAATCATTTTACAGCTCCCAAATAATCCTGACTGGGTCTCCTGGATCATTTATAGTAGCAGTAGAGTATTGTAGCCATCAGTAAAAGCAAAAAGTTTTAAATCGGGATGATACCATTTATTGGCTAACTTAAAGGGACCCTGAGCGGTAAAAGAAGATGAAACTGGTACTTACTTGGGGCTTCCTCCAGCCCACCGTAGGCTGCGAGGTCCCCTGGCGTCCTCCTGGCTCCTCTCCTGGTTCTTTCGGGCTGAAGGTCAGCCGGATCTTCCTGAATGGGGATGCTCCACGTCATCACGCAGGCCACTACGAGTCATTGCACTGGCCAGCGTGAGAATCTTGCGCGTGCGTGGTTCAAAGTTAGAAAACTGCGCATGCACAGGACTGTCACGCCGGTCCTTTAAAGAAAAAAAAATAAGAGTCAGCTTTTGTCTATTCTGCCTTCACCAGACTCCAATCATACATACAGTATTGGATACAGGATTAGAGTCTGATGAAGGTGGAATAGCCAAAAGCTTACTCCTATTTTTTTTAAATTCGCTAATAAATGGTATTATCCTGATTCAAAACTTCTTGCTGGGTTATTTATAGTATCCCTGCTGGGGATCCTAAGGGATCACTACAGATGTCTTAGTAAACCAGACTCTATATAAACAAGCAATATGATCCTGTCCTGAATACTATATGGAGACCCAACACTGTATAATACATATGTATAAGATCTTTAACCAGTGGCCTAATGATTATGTATTGTCCCTTGTTGCAATCAGACCCTACGCCTGGAATTATGGGACAGCAAACCTACTGTAGGGTCCAAGTGTCTGAAGCAAGAGAAAATATTCTTGTTGTTTTGACAACCACATTTTAGTCTTTGTGAGAGTAATGATTCTAATCAAGGAGAAGATCCTCACAAAAAACTGGAAAAGTCCATGACTGTGGCCACTTCCTTCCACATGTTCACCCTTCATAGGCCATTTTTTGGAAGTGTACTCACAGTGGCGTAGCAATAGGGGGTGCAGAGGTAGCGACCGCATCGGGGCCCTTGGGCTAGAGGGGCCCCATGGGGCTCACCCTCAACCACCTCTTAATTTGTCCTGTGCTGATAATATTCACTTTTATAGATACTTTGGATAGTAGTAATCATTAACAACCTCTTCCCCATCCCTTCATTGCACCTCTGACACTGTGGATGTCCTTTATTGGCTTTGGCGGACCATATCAATTGTTATGTATAGCATGCTTGGGGGGGCCCCAATGCAAAACTTGCATCGGGGTCCATAGCTCCTTAGCTACGCCACTGTGTACTCAATACGCTGCAAGAAGCCAGAGGCCATGTAAGGTTAAGACCTTTTTAGTCTGTTTTTCCAAACCAAGAGTGTCCATCAGTAAATATACTTTTCCACCCCCAGGACAACTTGTGGCTCCCCTTCCATGTGCAGCAGCCCAGTTCTAAAGGTTTTGGAATCAATAAAATGACCCAGTGCCCAAATTTATGCACCTGTCTAATTTTATTTAAACAATTATTATACACTTTCTGTAAATCCAATAAACTTCATTTCACTTCTCAAATATCACTGTGTGTGTCTCCTATATGATATATTTAACTGACATTTTTTATGGTAACAACCAACGATTTATACAGGAAAATCATGACGATTACCAAGGTTGCCCAAACTTTTGCATACCACTGTATAAGTAGCACAGCTGGCCATCTATGGGGAAAGGGGGACACATCTGGCTGTCTATAGGAAGAAATAGGGGGCACATCTGGCTATCTGAACATTCGAAAGGGGGCACATTTGGCTATCTAAATGAGGGGGAAGGGGCACATCTGGCAATCTATGAGGGGGAGGGGGTACATCTGGCTATCTAAACAGCATTTGTACATTTGGCTCCACCGATGACCACGCCCACATTCTGATGCATGACCGCATCCATTTTGTGGAGAGGGGGATACAAAAACTGTCTTTGTCCCGGGGTGCTGAAAACCCTAGCTACACCTCTGACTTTAGGCAAGGTAATTTTTGGCATGATTGATTTTTTTGTCTATGAAATTTTGTAGGTATACTATCTATCCATAGGCCCTTACCTCTCCTCACTTCAGCCAACCCCCACCCTATCTCCATCACCTGGAAGTTTGCTAATCACCAGCCAGCAGAAACTGTGATACTGCTTGGTTACTCTGTAGACAGGATACTGGTGAACATTAGATACCCCACCCAACACTGCCTAGTGCTGTCCTGATAGTAAACCCTTTAAAGATCAGTGTACACTAGAGGGAAACTTAACAGTGTTTGATCCAGCCTTTATTCTGAAGAGTGAAAGATAACAGATGAGAGGCACTGCTCTGTGTTGTCCCACTTAATGTTAGACCCGTTACAGTCAAAAAAAACAACAGCCTCTCAAAATGCACTTTTTTAGTCAAATGTTTGCCTATCTGGTCGTCAACTGGTCTAAAGCTGCATACACACGGTTGTTTGAACTTGGCCATGGCAAACGATAAAGACCACCTCAGCCGAGTTTAACCCGGCATATATATAGTTTTAGACCAGCATGTGATTTACCAGATGAGGGCTGATTCTAGGTTGAGCTAATCAGCCTTTAAGGGCCCTTTTCCACTAGCAATCGCTAGCGTTCGCACTGAACGCTAGCGATTGCAGATCAGCAAAAGGCAAAAAATTCCCGGCGCTTTCCCGACATTTTAGATCGCGATTTTGCTATGCTATGCACTGCATAGCAAAATCGCAGCAAAAATCGTTCCGCGGCGTGATCGCGATCAAGTAAAAAACGAATTGCGGTAGTGGAAATTACCTACCGCGATTCCTATGTTAAAAAGCAAACCGTAGCGATTTTAAAATCACTAGCGGTTTGCGGTTTTGCGATTAAGCAGTCGCAAACGCCGTAGTGGAAAAGGGCCCTTATACACGACTGAGAACTCCTCTCAAGGACAAGAGTGAATCCTAGTGTGGGTCCCTTTCCTCACTTGGGCACCTGTCTCAGGGAGAACACAAAATCCTAGAACAGAATTTTAAAATGGCAGTGCAGATGAGAGAAATATAGGACATATACAAGCACAGTTGTTCACTTTACCAGACACTCTCACCCTGCAACTGCCACAATCTATATGTACTGTATAATCTCTAGTTTCAACTAGTTACCCCAGCTCCTCCTCACTACAGTTTGGGGTGTGATTTGACCGGCCCGAAGACCTAAATGGGCACCAGGCAATTTTCCACATACTAGATCAGGGGTAAACTCGATTCCATGAGGGGCCAAAATATAAAGCATAGTCTAATTCATGGGTCAAATTTTTCATCAGAATTAACCATTTATTGAACAGTTTCAAACTAAGTGGTGCAAATATAGTGACTGTGGTGGGCGCTCCTCCCCCTTCTGTAGAAAAGCCCAGTAGAGGAGCATGATATTACACTGCCCTGCTTCCGGCTTTGTGCTCATGCTCCTCTCTTGTCATAATAAATGTGCACCTGGCTAAGGAGTCCCAGGCGCACACTTTTTATGACAAGAGGGGAGTGCCGGTGCAGAGCCGACCTAGCGTACTGCGTACAGCATCAGCTTGAGGGTCAAAGGGCGCCCTCCCAGCTTCAATACTATGCTGCTGCATACACCAGAGAAGTTACAAGGAATGGAGGGGGACAGAGCCACAAGGGAGGTGCGGTAAGACACCACCCACCTCCCCATACACAGCGTCCCATTTACACTAGGTGTTATTTTATGGGGAAGGCTTATATTTCGAGCATGCTCGAATTTTAAGCTAGATCTCATCTTCGGGGATTACTTATATTTGGGGAAACATGGTATGTGGGGAGATATTGTGTTGGGGGGTGTGTACCAGCAACATGAGGGGGGGGGTTACGGAGTGGCCCATGCTAATTTTGTTGGCGGGGGAGGGGTCTTGTTAGTTATTGCTGCACCTCAGCTCAAACAGAGAATGTTTCAATAAAAACGCTATTACCAGTGTGCTCCTCTGGATGGGAGAGCAGTGTGCTGTCTATTTACAGCTCACAATAAAACACATTTGAAGCTCTCAAGGGCCACACAAAATGGCAAGGAGGCAGTGGCATAACATTAGGGTCTGCAGCCCCTGCACCTGCGGGGGGGGGGGGGGGAGGCGTAAAGGGCCATTTTGGGGGCAGGAGGGGTCGCAGCATTAGGGGAGAGCGTGGCCACCAACATCTGCGGGGAGGGGGGCGACTCCCCCTTTCATCACCTCGGGCTCTCCCCTAATCGCTCCCCCTCCAGCATCAATCATCGGCAGCAGCGGCGAGCATGAACACATACCTTTATGCGCTCCACGCGCCAGAGGTTCCGCTCGCTAAGTGTCTGACGCTACTGCTGGTTTATCAGGAAGTAGCATAAAAGGCACTTAGAAATCGGACCTCCACAGTGGAACACATGGAGGTATGTGCTCCTGCCCTCCGCTGCTGCCAATGATTGATGCTGGAGGGGGAGAGCCCGAGGTGAGGGGGGGAGTGGCCCCCCTCCCCGCCGATGTAGGTGACCATGCTCTCCCTTCATGCTGGGACCCCTCCTGCCCCTCAAAATAACCCAAGCAGGCCCGGGGGGAGGGGCATCCAAATTTTTGCAGGGAGGCCCTGCAAATTCTAGTTACTCCCCTGCAAGGAGGGCCGCATTTGGCCTTGTGTTTGACACCTGTGTACTAGATCTATGGTTGCAGTGATGAAGCAACCATTTGCATGAGTAGCACACTCCCCGGGGCCTAACACTGCTACACTTTCAGGCACCTGTATACCCTGTGTTCTCTCCCTTTCTGAGGTTGTTCACCTAAAGTTATACTTTGAGATAACTGAATGTCTACCCACCATATAGAGAGCATGTCCTGTGTGGGGAGACAGAATCCCAGCACTGTGTGATTGGGAGCTGGCACTGCCCGTAAAGGTTAATTCTGGCTAACCCCACTCCCCCATGCTAACAATCTGTTTTTCTGAGCTGTGCATCTTCATTACATGATGGTTCATTAGCTTGATGTTTTTCTCTGGCTCCCACCCTCGAGCCATTACAGCACATGTAATAATCAGCAGCCTGACTCCTTGAGTGTTATTTTGACACGTTCAATGTGCACCTTAACAAAAGAGTGAAAATGATGGTTCTCCGCTCACCCTGTAATCCACCGATGATGTCACTTGTCTGATGAGGAGCAAGAAGAAGAGCCCTATATCACTTAATTTGCAGTTCCTGTGCCTGTTATACCTTCCCATCGCCCAAAGAAGCACCAACTGGCACTATCAGCTAGCCTGAGAATAACACCGCCGCTGCTGGTAAGGGTTAATGCATCCAGGGGTAAAGTGTCTGGTTGCACCCTGTAGTGTCAATGCCTTCATGTTTACTTTAATTAAAACAGAATTAACGCTTCTTGGCTGCTGGTAATTACACCCCCATACTGTGGTGTTATGGAGACCTCTCATTAACCCTGCAGGGGTCTAACTGAGGGGATGGCACTTGGCAGCCCGTAAATCAATTGCAGTACAGGATTCCCCCAGTGTAAGTTTAACACTGTTTAAATATTTTAGATTAAGGTTGAGATTTTGGCTGTCAGCAGGTCCCGGCAGAGAGAGACCTGCGCAGTTCTTGGAAGGAGATGCGGAACGGTTAGCGAGGGTGGCTGCTGACCTCCCTTCTGTACGTTTCACACGTTAGCTTCACTTGACTGGATGGCTAATAAATACATTTACAAGAACAGATGTGCGTACAGAGTCCATTCTGGCTGTGATTAACCTGCAGAGAAGATGCAAGGATGAGCCTGTGAAACAGAGACTTGTATTTTGTACTTAAAAGTGTAAGGCCCAGAGGCGGACATAGGCCCGTGCAGGCCGTGCAGATGCACAGGGGCCCTATGTACTCTAGGGCCCATGCAATTGCACCAGTTAGGGCATGATTATCCTCTAGACTTTTCTCTGTGTATTTTTCTCTGAAACTCAAGAGAAACAGTGATAATAACTTGTATACTAGTCATATACAAGTTTAAAATGTGTGCTAATTAATACAGTGCCTACAGAATGTAACCTGGGTCCATGTACTATTATCTTATTGTTTGGCTCCAACCATGATCTTATCAAGACGCCCACTCACATGGGGCCCACTTCATTTATTCTGCACAGGGGCCCATCATTGGCTTTGTCCGCCACTGGTAAGGCCGGTTTTACATTTGTGTGGAGCGCTGCAGTGCGATGCTCCGCCCCCTCACATCACAGCGCAACGTAAAAGAAAAATTGATTCCTATGACCCTGCAGCAGAGTGCGCCGACAGGGTCCTATGCATAGCAAACACTAATCTCACTGTTGCTTTCTTTCAAAAAATAAAATCTTCTATGAATTCCCCATACACCTAATTGAATACCTTGGGGTGTCTTCTTTCTAAAATGGGGTCATTTGTGGGGTTCCTATACTGCCCTGGCATTTTAGGGGCCCTAAGCCGTGAGGAGTAGTCTAGAAACCAAATGCCTCAAAATGACCTGTAAAATTCTAAAGGTACTAATAGGACGTTGGGCCCCTTAGCGCACTTAGGCTGCAAAAAAGTGTCACACATGTGGTATCGCTGAACTCAGAAGTAGTATAATGTGTTTTTGGGGTGTATTTTTACACATACCCATGCTGGGTGGGATAAATATCTCTGTAAATGGACAATTGTGTGTAAAGAATCTCATTTACAGAGATATTTCTCCCACCCAGCATGGGTATATGTAAAAATACACCCCAAAACACATTATACTATTTCTCCTGAGTACAGAGATACCACATGTGTGACACTTTTTTGCAGCCTAGGAGTCAATCATCGATACGTGGTCCGCGGGAAACTCGCCGCGGACCACGTGGCGATGATTGACAGCGGCGGCTCGCGCAGGCGCAGTAAGGCCGACCCCGCGGTCGACTTCTGCACCGTGCAGCGAGACCGGGATAGCGGCGGGGAGCAGAGCGGTCAGCGTGGGACAGTCGGCTGCAAGGGGCTGGAGAAAGCCCCAGGTGAGTAAACCTCGTTTTCGTTAGTTAGCCTGATAACTCATTTAAGGAATTACACACACAGTGTTTCTCTCCATCTTGCCTCCCCCCCCCTCCCCCCCCCCCCCCCTTTTCTTGTAGAGTCATCAGACACAGGCTGGAATTATTTGTCTGTGATCTGTCCACACAAGAACAACTTGTTAACAATAGGATTAAAGCATGCCAGCAAACTAGCTGAGTACACCTTTAGGTAACTTTTCTTCCATACCATCGTTTGGACACTGCTCTGTTTAAAAGCCTCTGAGTTCTGTTTGTGATATTTACATTTGGTTCGTAAGTGTCAAGGATCACAAGGGCCGATCCTTGATTGGGTCAATCGCTCAGAGTCAGAAACTTGGTCTCGCTGTCACTTTGAGCATAGATGCCCATATGTGTTCGCAATCTATGAACCGACTAGCCGAGAGGAGCGTTCTGACTCCAAAGTATTCACCATACACATACAATTCAAATGCTTGCCACCACCTGCAAGTCAGCGCACGACTGTAACTATATTAACACACGGAGAACACTTAATTAACCCTTAACAGTATGCAGGGATCGGTGCCAGATCTGTCTATCTGTGCCCGATTCAAGCATACGGATTGTAGATGCAAAATACTATAGAACACAAGGTAACGCTTTCGGAGGAACAAGTACGATTGTGTATGTTCAGGAACAGGTCATAAACGTTTAAACGATTTTTAAATGTTTAATAACAAAAATGCATTACACACACATTTACATACACTAATTAACATATACACACAAAGCTTAAAATAAAAGGTAATAACAGTGAAAGGTTTACTTAAATGAATGCAGTCCGTGTGGGGATATTTAATCAAATAAAGCCCAGTTCAAATGTAGGTATTGAAAAGCATTTATGGAAGTCCATATGCTCTGATCTCCTGGAGAGCATGTGTGTGAAGAACTTAGTTGATGGAATTTTGGAGACAACATGGTTGCTGAGGGACCAGATTTTTATAAGATCTTGGTGGGCTGTCTTTTAGTAAAAGATGGGCATGTGTACCCCCAGTTGAGGAGGTCTGGATTGGCTCACAGCAATGTTTGATCAAATGACACTAAATTTGGATAGGTTATCATGTGTGGTCAGCGAACGTTGAATAACTGAATTTCCATAGCCGCTAGACTGCTATAAGTTAACCGAGTTATTATTCTAATTTTTAGGAACCGGCAAATATAATTGTCTTCTGTCTGTGATAACCCCATCTCAAATGATTAATAAATGGGATTTTGGCATTGTTCTGATTGAGCATTTCAGAGGGAATTTTTTTAAGGGGAAATGTTATCTGATGCTATTGCCTTCCCAGAGCAACATTTGTTCCTCACAGGGCCAGATTTACCATAAGGCACTGTAGGCACGTGCCTACCGGCGCCTGATGATGGAAAGGTGGCTCACTCCCCTCACCAATTGCCCCCCTCCCTCCATCCTTATGCAGAGTCCTGATGAGGGTGTAAATGAGAGGTTACTCACCCAGCTCTAGACATTCCACTGAGGAGATCTCCTTTCAGTCAGGGGCAACTCTAGCTATTTGTCACTTGGGGCCCCTTTAGCTACTTAATACTGAGGATTGCTCTGGCTACCTAATACTAAGGGGCACCTGTACCTATGATGGGCAAGGGAACTAAGGGAGGAGTGACAGCTGGGACAGCCAGCACCCTGGCGGTGCAGTTCGGCGGCTGTTTGTAGGTTCATGGAGGGCGAAGTGCCAGAACATCAGTGGCTATAGGCTCCTGTGATGTAAATCTGGGCCTGGTTCCTCATTTAGGTGTGAAGGAACTATGTGTGAAGTGGGTGGGGAATTCTGCTAACATTCAGAGTGGGTGATGGGGAAGCAAGCAAAAGAAAAAGAGAAAAAAACCTTCTTAGTCCATTTAAAAGTGAAACTGACATTAGCTTTGCTGGATTATTTACGGAAATTGTTGGCGATTACGCACGACATTCCGTATCCTTCATGACAGGAAGCCTTCATTTTATCACCTGAGTTAGGCAAAAAATATTTAAAGCTCGCCATAGAAACATCGATTTTGATCCCATCTTCTGGCCCTTTGTGCCTCCCCCCCAACAAAGAAAAAAATTAAACCTGCTTTGCTCCCTGTCCTTTATGACACCCATGAGGGAAAAAAACATTTTCCTGCTGTATCCAAATCTAAAACTTTGGGGCTTTAAAATATCCCCTCAATGGTAGAAGATCGCTAAGCACCACACATTTTCTTTTACATTCTTCCCAAAATAACGGCCTTTACAAATACACAAAGGCATTTCCAGAAGTAGCACCACTGTCCATGTGTTTGGGTATATTTTGTGTTAATAAAGTTATACATGTTGTTAACTTTCATCATCTGTATACAGCTCATTCCAGCCAGGCATAAACAGACAGTGGTCATAAAGTCAGGACCTGGCCGCCTACACATAAAATAGATTAGTGATTTTATGGCCAGACTACATGGCTCCTCCAAGATAATATTGTAATTATTAGAGACAATGTTGTTAGATCAGGCTTTCTACGTGTATAAATGCAGTTTATGAGTGGGGAAACACTGATTTTAATGTTTCCTATGAGAATGCCACAAAGTTAGAATTAAGATGATGGACTTTGTTAGTCCCTTCTGAGCACTGTTCATCTCCTTAGAAAAGGAATGTGTATCCTGTTTTATATGGGTTTATTTTCCATATGGCAAAGAGAAGAGTAAATGGACATAAGATTTAGGATACGCAAGACACTGTAAACACGTCTGTGGGACATCAGCAGTAGGTAAGTACATAAATCTTAGAGTTTTTCTATCTGAGCCAATTGGAAAGTATCAAAGAGAGAAATACAATGCTCCACTGGCTGGGCTGGACTTCAATTATGCGCTCTCAGGCTGCTCTTATTTTGTTTCATGTGAAGCAAATCATTGGCAAGGGTTAGATTGGCTACCTGGTTTTAATTAATAATAATCCGAACATTTATATAGCGCTTTTCTCCTGTCGGACTCAAAGCGCTCAAGAGCTGCAGCCACTGGGACGCGCTCAATAGGCCACCCTGCAGTGTTAGGGAGTCTTGCCTTGAACTCCTCACTGAATAGGTACTGACCCTAGCCAGGATTTGAACCCTGGTCTCCCATGTCAAAGGCTTGCTGTCTCTGTTCCAGTTAAAGTGGACCTGAACTCTTGCACAGGACAGAAGGAAAACATAGAGAAATGCACCCTGGATGTATTTAGAGAGTTAAGCCTGTCTAATGGTGGCCACTAATGATCCAATCTTTTTCATCCAATCTTACCAAATATATATCTTTGAGTCCTATGGGAGAAAAGCGCTATAGAAATGTTATTGTATTGTATTATTGTATATTGTATAAGGGTAAATTGAGTGAATTTCCTGAATGGATACTTCAGGCAGTTACCTTATATTACTTACAAATGGTAAGATTGGAGGGAAAAGATTGGATCATTAGTGGTCACCTTAATTCCCCCTCATCTGTGACTAATCACAACTTGTAATTAGATCTCTTCAGCTGTGTCAGCTCCTGCCACAGTGGAGAGCTAATTGGTAAACACAGGAGGGTAACAATATGTCTGCTTCCACAAAAGCAGGAAGTAGACACACTGCAGAGTTATAGCAGCATTTGTATCAGCTGTAACAAAGAATTGTTCTTCTCTAAAGGTTATTATGCCTTTACTTACAAGACCACTGCTAAATGGTATCTCACTCCATCACGCATCCAGAAATTTACTAGCCATAAAGTGGTTTGTTGGAGGTGTGGGCAGGAGGACAGGACAGAAATGCATATGTGGTGGTCATGCCCCATAGTAAAAGTTTTTTGGGAAGAAATAACCCTCATTTGCAGAGAATTACTAACAGATACCTTCAACCTATCCGCAGAAGAAGCTATCTTTGGATTTGCTGATGCAGGTGGTTGTAAAGGTAGCATTTTAATCAAAGAAGTAGGTTCCAAGGTTGCTAAAAGAATGATACTGGATAAGTGGAAAGAACCAACCCCCCCAAGTCTGGATGAATGGGTTTGTAGAATGGACCAGCTGTGCGGTGGCAGGAATCCTGTAGTCCAAGATATGAAGGAAGATGATATGATCTATGATGGAGGTGAATGGGCAAGATCATGTAGTAAAACCTGGCGAGTAATCACAGAAGGGTATTTAAACAACTCATAGATATAGATTCATGTCGGGGATAAAGGCGGGTGGGGTTCAAGGCGGTTGGGCAATTCGTAGCAGAGACTGGTGATAGGGGTGTGGTATTTGTGAAGTCTGAATGGGTAGTTTGTGGTATAAGAGCTGGTTGGATGAGGGTTGTGTGTGCTCACATGCGGTAGCTGGAATTTACTGTCCATCGTCTTAGGGTTTGTGAGAAGGGGTAGTTGTTGTAGCGCGGCTATCTACAGGGTGGGGATGATCGGGCTCTGAAAGGGCGAGTATATAATCAAGCTACCTATGAGCAATATAAGAAATATAATCACTATATCAGACGAACGATGATGACAGCACTACCCAGCGATGGCATACAGCCACTTAAGGCTGATAGGCCCTTAGCTGACAAGCTTTCCGCATGTGGTGTGCATCTGAGTGTAAAAAAATAAATAAAAAAAAAATTATGCCTTTACTTATGTTTTAGAGCAGAGAGGAAGTTCTGACTTCAGGTCCCCTTTAAGGATTCCCTTTAACTTCCTGTCTGGTAGACACTCCAGTGTGAGCTAAACTTTATTTCTCTTATTGAAAGTCAGGGCCATTGCTAGCCCCAAAGATCAGTGGCACATGCCCCGGATCTATTCTGGGGTGCCCTGGATGTCTCCCAAGCAGAGTCAGCTGTGGTGTCTCAATGGCAGGCATGCTGGGAGCTGTAGTACATCATTCAGGGGTATGTTGGGTGCTGTGGTGCCTGCCTCTATGTGAGAATACTAAGTGCTGTGGTGCCATGCTGGGCACTATGATGCCTTTATGGGGGCATGCAGGGAGCTGTGGTTCTTCTACTGGGCATGCTGGGAGTTGTAGTGCCTCACTGGGAGGCCTATGTGAGGGAATCCACTAGAAAATCAGGGAATGCTATGGGGGAACTGCCAGATAATCTGACAGCAGGCCAGCCCACCAGCAGAAAGCCAGACCAGCAAGCACAGAAGCCTAGCTATGTTTAAGTGACTCTGCCTATTTATGTGATATGCTGCATTTTTGTTTGTTAGTTGTTGTTTTTTTTTTTTTGTATTATTGGAGAGGGGCTTTCATCCAACATTTTGCTGGGTAGGGCTACTTAAACTGCTGTTAAGTTGATGTAAATATGGCTCCACCCATGACCACACCCACATTCTGGAGCGTGGCTACACCCATTTTCCATCTGGAGTGCCCAAAAGTGGCCTGGATCTCTTACAATCCTAGCAACCCCCATGTTAATAGTATACAGTATTTCAGTTAGTAAGAGAGTAACAATGCTATTATCCTTGTATTTATTTGGATACTCCAGAGGAATATATAGAGAAAGTAAACTGGGGGAGGGAAACGGCAAGTTTAGCACACCAGACACAGCTTGCTTTACTGGGACACTAAAAGGGGAAATAACCCCTCATGGGGAAACACACTAGTGCAATGCAGAGGAAGGCTCTGTACCTGTAAAGGAGTGTACCTCAAAGGAAATAAAATGCCCCAAATGGGTATCTACCTAAGCACAGGGAAACCGCTGCATAATCCAGAGGCTTCCTGTCCCCCTTCACCACACCGTTCTGGTGCTCAGCCCCCTGAAGCTTGTCAAAAAGGCTTGTCAATCCAACCAGATAGTAGCGCCAATCAGTGCGACTCTTCTTAGTCCAAAAGCACCTTAAGAACAAAGCAGAGCAGAGAGGGGTTCCCTAATGGCGAGTAACACCTCAGTAGTTCACCCTCGTGCAAACAACTTTCCATAGCATAAAACAGTTTAATAAGGCAGCCCAACGGCCCCAGCTAAAATTTCACGTACCTTAAAACAACTTGTATAACAGCATATCACATAACACTCTCGCTTACGGCTTCGGGCACCTCTCTCGTGTCCCGGGCCGGTCTCCTCGTTGTAGCAAGTTTGCATGCGTCTCCCCAAGCTCTGCCCTACACGTTTCGTCACAGATTGTGGCTCATGAGGGGAGGGGCTACTCACAGTCCCACTGCAATATGAATGCGAAACCCTCCCCTACGCTCCCCGGCTAGCCGCATCGGTGAAATCATCATAGGCCTGGATGACATAGGAGGTGGGCCGGCTCACAGTATCACATACTAATACATTCAGCTGCCTATCGCGTACATATTGCTGCATATAAAACTAATTCAACATTCTATTAACATCATTCCCCTATACCAAACCGCTTTACCCCCCTTGCTTGTTATTGATAGCCCGCTACCTACCCCTATATTATGGGCCCACTGCATGCACCATATCGATTACAATATTTTTCAACCCCAGGCATATAAATACAATAAAACGACATGTACAAATAATAAGTATCTATAGCAGATCCTTACAATTGATACCCATACCTTGCCTGTACATCACACCCTATAAACTTCCCAGGATTAATTCATCCCTACCCACATGTTCACACAGATGTTTCAATCATTGGAAATATAAAACAGTTTATGTCAATATCGATATTTAAACTTACATTCTTAAATTAAATTCCTGTTTTGTCACATACGATTCAAATTGATGTTTGACCCGCCTGTTATCTTGGTTCAGCCTACACCCCTGGCATTTGCCACAAGGGTAGAACCCCGTTTTTTTGCCACACATTATCTCGCTGCATTCTGGGGGATTCTACACAACTTGGGACCAACCTGTCCCTCAAGTTTGGCGCCCTCCTGTATATAAAAGATGGCTTGTTCTGTAAGGCTCTGGTCACACATCAACACCTGCCAGTGTTTTTTTAAAGATATTCTCCACCTGTTTATCCTGTAAACTAAATTCACTAATAAATGCAGTGTCAGGAGCTGTAGTTTGTGTCCTAATGGCATTCTTAACCAACACCTCCCTCTCCATATCACGGCCTTGTCCCAGTCTTCATCATATCCCTTTTGGAGAAATATAGTCTTCCGCCAAAAAAAGTCTGAATGGCAATACATCTATGTAGTCTAGGCACCGCGTACAGTTAGATGAACATATAAAGTTTGCATCTGGTACATCATATTAGATAGAACAGACTCACATTAATATCTGTAAGTAGCACTACCTTATTCCTCCTGAAGCTGAAAGCATTGTGCCCACCTCTTCGGCCTCTGCCCCTCCCTCCCCTGCTGTCTGCCTGGATCAAATTACTTTATCATGAGAAAATTACACTTTATCATGTGTGAGTTTATATATATAGGCAACTCATTAGGTTTAAAGCAAACTGCACTTTATAATTTAGGTACTCTTTAAGAAAACTCATTGCTAGGACTGTCTGTTTTGGATTTCTTTTTAGCTGGCTGCAAAAAAAAAAAAAAAACTTGCACAGCACTGACCTGTTTTTATAACAATATTTTATTATTTTTCACCAAAATTGGATTGTTCCTTTAACAGTGATCTAAGATTTAGCGCTCGTTTCCATCTGTGGGATTTTAGCTGCACTTTTGGAAACGCAGCAAAATGTGCGATCGCAGGGAAATCAGAATTGCATAGACTGCACTGTCTGATGTTTCCTTACATATGTCGCGATACACTGCGGAATCGCAACACATGGTTCATGCATTTAGGCGCGTTTGCACGGCAATCTGATTCATTATAAATGAATGGGATTGCAAGCACATCTGGGAGAACCACGATGCAACGCAGAACCGTGCTTTACCATGGCCATCTGAGTTGCAAGTGGAAACGAGGCCTAACTACCGTACATGCAGTTTTAAGACTCTTGCTAGTATAGCGTCAATTTATTAATCAATAGAAGCTGAATATATGCAGCAATAGAGGTTCACATTACGCTTTTGCTATAGTCACTATACCAGCAAATGTGAAACTTCACTGAATTCCTGCTGGTTGACCCATCACTGGTTGGACAATCAACCATGTGATATACGCCTTCAGACCACCCCACCCATATTTTTAGGAGTTTAGCACACAACAGTTCCCAGTTTTGTAACACTGGTTAGGCCTTGTTTCCGTGTATGCACTGCGGGCAACACAGGTGGCCACAGAAACACACGTCACCATGTTGCTCCGCAGTGTTACCTGATGTGGTTGCGATTCCTTTGTAATTAACAGGATTGCGAATGTACAGAAATGCAGGCAAACATTGATTGCGATTTTATGGTGAATTGCAATGTGTGAATGGAAACATCAGAAAATGCAATCTATGCAATTTCTGATGCCCCCAGGGATCGCATTACTGTGTGTTGCCAAAAAGGAGGCCATAATTATGCAGGTGAAAACGAGGACTTACAAATGTGGGAAAAAAGTACTGCTATCATTTGTCAATAGCTTTTCCATGCACCATACCTGGGCTCATATGGTTACAGTTTTGTCTATTCAGAAAGCAGAAAACAGATTTTAGCTATTTAACTTGGCACTGCAACTGCTTTTTAAAGGTAAATAGGATGCTGTACGTTTTCTCATCTCACTGACTTCCAGTTATTTTTCCATAACTAGTGACTGCTGAATGATGGACTGCTCTTCCAGGGTTAATTTATAAATCCAATGTCAAGCCACCCAGACATAAAATCTCCAATGTTACTTTCAGGATGTACAGTAGATAGGAACAAACGGCAGTATTCAGTCCTGTTTGGGATAGGAATGGGTGACTTCCTTATGTAACTCTGCAGGTCAGCGCAAATGATGTTGCCAAAATGGACAGCAGTCAGACCATTTTACCCCCAAAATCTAGTGACTGTAGGCTCTGCTATAAATGCCTATTACAAAGCGTGCATGAAATAGAGGCACAAGGAAAAATAGGCACCGATTGAAGCCGATCTAAGTCTTCATGATAAATACCATTTTGAATTGGGCGCCAACTGAAAAAAAATATTTACAGTGGTTATGACGATAGAGAAACATTGATAAATTACCGGTATTTTACTACAACTAAACCTCATACTACCCCTACACAGTACATTACCTTAAAACCCCGCCTCTCTGATGCTTAACCCTAAAACCCCCTTCCTGACGTCTAAACCTCAAACCCCCCATCCTGATGATTAAACCTAAACCCCCCTTCCTGTTTCCTAACCTTAAAACCCCCCTTCTTAACCTTATCATTTTCAAAACGATAATTAAAAAAAAAAAGAAAAATTAATAAATACAAAAGACAAAAAATGTCAAACACCACAACATTTTTAATCTTCAAAACTATATTTAACAGATGCCCCAATTTATGCTTCTATCGCCCAATAGCCGATATTTTCATTAGCACCTAAGGCAGTGCCTAAATCTTCCATTAGCCATGGGTGCCCAAATTTCCTGTTTCCATTACAAATGGAAAGGCAAGGCCCGGATCTACATCACAGGAGCCTATAGGCACAGATGTCCTGGCACCTTAGACTTTGTCTGCCGTAGACCTACAAACTTCAAGTGTGCTGGCTGGCTCAGCTGTCACCACTCCCCTACTTCCCCTGCCTGGTGTAGGTAGCCACAGGTGCCCCTTAGTATTAGGTAGCCAGAGGTACGCTCAGTATTAAGTAGGCAGAGTTGCCCCGACTGAAAGGAGATCTCATCAGTGGAATGCAGAGAGCCGGGTGAGTAAATCTCATTTACACTCTGCTCAGCACTCTATATAGGAAAGGAGGAAGGCAGTCAGGGAGGGAAGTGAGCAGCCTTTTCATCATCAGGCATTTGTAGGCACGTGCCTACAGTGCCTTATGGTAAATCCGTCCCTGGGAAAGGCTTACAAGTTATATAGCCTACCACAACATGCACATTACAACCTTATGCACACACACTATGTACACACTTCCATGCTTCCAGTAACTACTGCCTGAAAAGATCTGTCACAAGATCATTTCTGGGAACGTTCTGGAATTGTACAGACAGACTACTCAGCAGCCCCATTCTGATCTATGGAGGGGGGAGGGGTCAGTCAAGAGGTGCCCCATTGCTGGGACATCAACTAAAGAACAATAGAGGTCAGTCGCTAGTGATTAAATATGATGCTGCTGTCATTGGCATTCAGGACAGCTGTATATTGTATAGCGCAACGTGACTTCCTTCCTTTTCTTTGATGGCCTGGGGATTTGGGTGTGACGAGGCTGATAACTCTACCTGTTCATGCATCACAACTGCAATTCTTCATCAGGTTGCTCTATTTAGGGGTGTGTCCTGAAAATGCTAAACCATCAGCGATTGCCTGTCAGTGGTGCCCCTTCCCCTGGTTCCCGCAGTTTAAATCCTGGCGTCCGTTGGCTCATTCAAGTGCAGCGATGTTGGAGGTGGTTACATGTAGGTCAGCAGTCACAGGGTGTATTGGTGTATTCAGTTACTCATTAGGTCCACTTGTGCAGGGACCAGTGATGTTTGGCTGGTTTAAAATACTAGCCTACAATTTGATAATGTGAGTCCATGATTAAGGTATATAACTAAGTATGTGAAACACTGTAACATTCAGGACCCTTTCACACTTGGGGCTTGATTCACTAAACCATGATAACTCAAATATCACACCTTATCAGAGATATCACACCTTATCAAAGTTAACACGCCTTATCAGTATAGCATAGTGAGTGCTACGAACCTGCAGGGGTTCAGGGCAGGACGAGTGCCATTACCAATTAGCAGGCATAAGTTCGTAGTGATCGCTACGCTACTCTGATAAGGCATGTTAACTTTGATAAGGAGTGATTTCTTCGATAAGGTGTGATATTTGAGTTATCACGGTTTAGTGAATCAAGCCCTTGGTGTGTATTGTTTGCGATTGTTGTAGGATCACACCTCAACGGTCCTGAAAGGCTGCACCGCATGTTGCCTGTCAGGCTTGTCTGGTCAATGACTATAGGTCAGGTTGCATGGCCATATGAGTGACCTATAGCCCAGCCCGTAACATCTGCACAGACTCCTACCTAACATAGAACTACAATAACCCTGCAGTAGATGTAACATACAGACAGACAGACTGACAGATAGTGTTCACCAAACAAAGCAGTATGAGTAATACAAGGCACAGTATTCACAAGTAATATAGTCACCTGAGGCCTGAAAGCTAAGGCAGTCCAGATGAAAGCCAGGTGACTGCAGGCTGGAGAAGATAGGTTTAGGCAGTTCAAACACTTTACAGGTAACGTGGTCGGTTCAAGCCAATGTCGCCTCAGCATAGGACTCGGAGTTCCGCTGCCACGAGCGGCCACAGGATCTTCCATTACCGCTGTGGTGCGACTATACTGTGAGGCATTCCTTCCAATGAAAGTATAGCTTGCTTCTGGGTTCACCATGCTTGACACAGTTACTCTTGCGGCATCACGACAGGACCCGCCACACCGCGTTCAATACGATAGGCTCATAGGGCTATCACTGCTACTGCGACAGGATGCATTAAGTGTGTAAGGGGGCGAAAGGTCACTTTTTCACTAAGAAAGATTATGTTGTGTTATGTAATATATTATTATGTTGAGTTCCCTATACTTTGCATAGGAGCTCAAGCGCACAGAAAATGCAGCACTAATGTCTATTTGCACTTGGGAAAAATCGCATTGTAAACACAGTGTACTAATGGAAACACTCCCACTTGGTTGCCATCAGTTGAGACAGTACTTATCGTTTTGTAATAAGATAGCGATTGAAATTGCATCAGAAAATATTGCTAGCGTAAAACAGCCCTAAGGGTTTTAGTAAGCTTGAGAAAGGAGCTAGCAGTGCTCTGAAACATGGGTGTATGGGGGGGCAACTACTAATGATACTTCAGATCAGGTGTTTTTGTGGCTACACATGTTATAAGTGTGAATATCCTGATGGCCACACTTGTTTTATGAGCCTTGTGATATGGGCCCCCCAGGCTGTGAGGGTCACCAAGAAGAGGCAAAGGAAGAGTTGTGAATATTAAAGAGAATCTGTACTGTCCGATTTGTACAATAAAAAACATACCAATTGAGTCACTGATCTCCTGGATCCCTCTTTGTCGTTTCCCCTGCTTCCTGCTGCGATCCTGGCTTTTAATCACCAGTTTTAGGCTGTGTTTACAAACAAAAAACATGGCCGCTAACCAGGAAGAGATGTTTGTGTATATATCATGTTACAGTATTCTACAAGTTTTTTATTACATAGTGAACTCCAGTCAGGGATTCTCACAGTTTCTCAGCATGGGCAGCTCCCTTCCCCCTCAGACAAGCTGAAATTGGGAGCAGAGACGCAGTCTGTGACTAACAAATAAAGCACACACACAGAGCCTGCAGGGGGCGCGGAGGGGCGTGCATAACTTCTCCCTATCACAGCAGAGGCAGTGCATTCCTCTCTGGGTCGACACAGCTTGACAAAGGAAAGAAGATTAGATATATTACAAGACAGTGCAACTAGAAAAGACTGCAGTAATCCAGACCTCATTAGAACAGGTATAGGAACCTATAGGATAGAAGAAATAAGGCTGAACGTTTTGTTACAGAGTCTCTTTAACCCTCCTGGCGGTATGAAAAATTCCGCCAGGAGGCAGCGCAGCAGGTTTTTTTTTTAAAATCATGTAGCGAGCCCAGGGCTCGCTACATGATAGCCGCTGCTCAGCGGCATCCCCCCGCCCTCTTCGATCGCCTTCGGCGATCTCCGATCAGGAAATCCCGTTCAAAGAACGGGATTTCCTGGAGGGCTTCCCCCGTCGCCATGGCGGGATGACGTCAGCGACGTCGTGACGTCATTGGGAGTCCCGATCCACCCCTCGGTGCTGCCTGGCACTGATTGGCCAGGCAGCGCACAGGGTCTGGGGGGGGGCCCGCGCGCCGCAACGGATAGCGGCGATCGGGCGCGGGGAACCGGCGATCAGTGTGCTGGCGTAGCTAGCAAAGTGCTAGCTGCGTCCAGCAAAAAAAAAAAATTAAGAAAATCGGCCGAGCAGGGCCGGAGAAAACCTCCTGCGCGGCTTACCCCGAACGTTCCCGCCAGGAAGGTTAAGGAGCGATATCAAAGTTTTGCTGGGGAGCTACTTGTATTGTAGTTATACCCCTGCTCTGAATCCTTGCTATTTACCATTATTTTATAAGTTTAAAAATATACAATAAAACAGCTTATTTTTCTATGATGGCGATAACATTTTTGATGCTCATGTAGACTGCGGTACAAACATCAGATTTCTGAATGATCTGTCCACTATCGATCATTCTGGCCCTGAACCGGCCAATGAAAATCTAGTGTGTGTGTAGCTTTAGTCCTGGCAGAAAATAAATAGTTAATTAGTGACTTGGCTAATATATTTAGAATTTTAAATCAAAACAAAATAAAACTAAAAAAAATCAGCATATTTTTCGTAACTGGCCCAGTTTGGCCTTTTGTGAGTTCTTTGACCAATTACTCTCACTATTTCTGTATTAAGGACACATATGGTAATCATTTGCTTGAACATCTTCTGGAAAAGCACTTTGAGAGAAGTAAAACAAACGACAAAAACAAAGATAATTATTAGCGAGGAAGCTGCGTGCCGGCCAGTTGGACCATGTTGTTTTATAAGTTTTTTCAGGACATTATGAGAAGTTAATGTCATTTTCTAGCATGTTTATTAGTAGGCAGGGACAGACTCATTAATCCTGGACCTCAGAATGCTTTGTGGTAAACAATCTCAAGGGTTCATTAAAATCAGGAACTGGGGGATGGGAAGAGAGGGAAATATTAAAGGAAATAAAATGTTCTGCTATTGTTTTCACGTTATCTTCTTCTAAGATCGCTGATTAGTTGGAGGCTAGATTCCTACAAACAACAACAAACAAAGAGAAACATCTGCAGGGATTAACAACCAGCTGTAGAAAATAGAAGTGGCACATAGTGTTATATTAGCTTCTGGCACCACCTTGTTGGCATCACAGATTTGACTCGGGTCTCTTGGATCAAACATGATAGATAGTCATGTTTTCTAGTTTGGCCTTATCCTGACAACTAACAGTGATGTACCTTCATCTGAAACCTAACTCTAAGGGCCCTTCCACACTGGGACGGTGCACTGAGGTATTTTTACCGCACCATACCACTGGTGCTGGATCTGGAGAAGCCAAACCATCATAAGCAACAAGAGAAGGATCCGCAGACTTCAGATGACCCTTTTCGGCAGGTGGGGGAGGAGTAGGACAATGTGCTTGGAGGTCGATCAATCATCAGTGTCGCTGGCATAGTTAATCTTTAGGCAACGTTGGGAGCTCCTGTACACACACTAGATCCTCACCCCCCCCAGTTTTTAATGGCGCCCACACCCGAGTTTAGTCTAGGGTGTGTTCATAGCTTTACCCTGACAGGTGAGTTGGATAGATTATGGCATCTACCAGAAGGGTTTTCCAGGCAGAATTGTCAGGAATGAGGCAGATGATGAACAACCTATCCAACTATGCGGAGCAATAGGTGACCCACAATGCTGGGTACTGCTGGAAACAGTTCCTAGACAAGACAGTTCCATACACACAGGTAGTTACATATTAAACCATCATTAATCGGAGCATGAAAAGGCTGTCCCTGGCATAATAGGAAATGCTCTCCATCAGGATGGAAAGTTTTATTGTATTAATACAGTTTCCATTTTATGCAAATAAACACCCTCAGGCCCCTTTTACACTTAATCAGAAGGTGTGCGTTAGTGTCCATTAGTACGCGTTAGTGAGCGTTTTTTCCCATAGCAGTGCATTGGGAAGAAGATTTCAGTTAAAACGCGTTAAGTGTGAAAGGTGCCATAGGAAAACATGGGCATTACTTTGAAAATCAGTTTTCTTTCCGTTTTAACTGAGAGCAACTGATTAAGTGTAAAAGGGCCCTTAGGAAAAGTCAAACGTGACCCACTTGGAAGCAGAAAGATTGGCATTCTCCAGCTAGTGAGAAGTTAGTCTTCCCCAGCTAGCTAATTACAACTTGTGATTAGTCACAGATGTGGGAGTATTAAACAGGCTAAACTCTCTAAATGCATACAGTGTACATTTCTCTATGTTTCCCTTCTGTCCTGTGCAAGAGTTCAGGTACTCTCCCCCGGGTAATCTCCCCCCCCCCCCCTCCAGTCTGGCAAAATAAAAATGCCGCTAATTTTCAGGCGCCGCCATAAGCACCCTTATAAATAATGGCAACGCGGGAAATGTTGGCGCCGGTTATTTGTAGCTGTATAATGCATTATGGGTGGCCTTGGCGCCTGATATTTATTGCGTGTCCAAATCTCTCCCCATTGCCGATACTTCTATGCATGCCTATGGCAGTGCCCAACTTGCGCAGCAGGCGGGTGCCCCAATTTTTCTGCTTCCTACATTAGTTTTGAGTTGAGTGATAAAAGTAATGAACGATCATCCCCTTCACCCTCAGCTTTATTGTTTAAAGTGCACCTATAGAAGTGTAAAAGGCTGATTTACATAGGGGCTAATTGCTCATAATCCAGTAATTTACCAGTTGTTATCTGACTTGATCCTGCTGCGTTGCAGTTTTGCATAAAGCCCAGGTTAATCATTTTTGACTCCTCCTGGGAATGTTTCAGGGAAACTGGCAATCATGAATTTCACATGGAAGATTTTAAATTTTTTTGTCTCTTATCATGTCTAAAAAAAGTGTTTTTTTTGTCTGAAAACAGCGCTGAGCAGAGAAGGTATATCTGTATAGGGGACACAGCTTTGTTGGGTGATGTCTAGGGACATCTCTAGAAGAATTTCTCTAACATGCAGATTTCATGGAGAAACTCACAATCCTTTTATCAGGTTAATGATTTGCACTGCTCTGATTGGTTGGCCATTATGTCGTTATGTCTAAAGGTGTGTACACATGCATAGTTACTGTCCCTCGCAGGGATTGTACTCAATCCCTCGGGCATCAGTTGGAGGCTGAGTTCTGTACTAGCAATGCATTATGTTGCTATGGAGGAGGCGGAGGGTCGATGGGACAGTGCAGGACGGAGTGCCACAAAGTGGGAGGTGAAGTGAACAGAACAATGGCCTTGGCCAGGGCTTAAAGGAGAGTGAAAAAAAACAGCAGTTAAACTCATCTGGAGCTTATTCCAGCCCCATGCAGTCGTTCTGTGCCCATGCTGTGATTCTGTGATCCTCCAGTGAGCCACAGCACCCCTCTGCTAGCTCTATGCACAGCCCCAGGCTGTGCGCCTCTTGATTACGCTCCTGTGGATGAGAGCATTCTCCACATGTGCAGTATGCAAACGTTTCTACTGCACATGCACAGTGGACGGCAAATGGACAAGTCGCACAATTGACAGAGGGGTGTTGCAGCTGTCTGGAGGATCGGCACAGAAGGACTGCAGGGGGTTGGAAGAAGCCCCAGGTAAGTTAAACAGTGGCTGTGAAGCAGTGACTTTCTTTTTTTCTTATGTGAAATAAATAATTCAACTTTTTAGCAATATTTATTTAAAGCTACACTGCAAGGTCCCCTTTTTCATGGAATACACACACCATGATATTATAGTGTCTGCCCACCTTGAGTAAGGGGACCCTAGTAGCCTTCAAAACAATTGTCTGCAGATTTTGGAACAAATGACACTCTGATACTGGCGATATCACTTGTGGTGTGCTGATTTTGACAGTGAAATGAATGTTGATGCCAGATAGGCTGGTTTGAATATTCCTATGACTGCTGATCTCCTGAGATTTTCACACAAAACAGTCTCTGGGTTTACTCAGAATGGTACAGAAAATGAAAACTATATGAGCAACAGTTCTTCAGGCAGAAATGTCTTGTTGATAACAGAGGTTAGATGAGAATGGTCAGACTGATTCACGTTGACAAGGCTAAATAACTAAAATAACCACTATTCATACCTGTTTGGATCACTAAGGCCGGTTGCACACCTAAAAAGTGCTGTGATCGCGTGGCAGTAGAGCATGTGACCACATCACCGCACCACATAAATCCGGCTTCATATAACCCTGCACCATGGTGTGGTGACAGGGTCATTGCATAGGCCTGCCCTCCGCTCAATGACATACTTCTTGCTGGGCAGGAAGTATGTCACTGGAATTCCCTTCGGTCTGTGCATCCGCACTGTGCTCCTGTTGTTCACACTCGCTCACTTCATCACTCATTGGCTTGATTACTGCATAATCTGTGTGGCATTGTGGCGATTTGGATACTTCCATCGCACCACATCGTATTGCGGCCACTATGCAAGTCTCCATAGACTAGCATGTTCCTTGACATGAACTGCGGCGGGGGAAAGTACTGCTGTGTGCAAGGGGCCTGTAACAGATCAGAATGCACAATGGAGACTATAGGTAACAGTTGCCTGGCTTCCTATTAATTTGTAAACATGTGCAACTAATATTTGTGTTTCTAACCACAATTAAAGACAAGGATTCTTGCAGACCTAAGCAGAGCAACGTGACGCTACAGTTTCTTTACTTTGTACTTGGTAATTAGAGTTTATTAATTAACACACTCTCTCTTCCATTAGCAGATTATATGCATGTTTTGTATATTGCCATTGTCTTCTTGCTTGCAGTTGTGTTGTAACTTGGCACTGCACGCTTATACTTACCTATCTCCATAGCTATGCTTGCAACTTATTTTAGAATTCCCCACATCCTTTCATGTGCCCATATGAATTCACTTTCCACAGAATCCCGCTTCTTGCATGTGCTGGACTATAAATGTAGTGGACTATAAATCTTTCAGTAGCTTCATCTGCCAAGTAGTCTAAATCTATTCCATTAAAGGAACTGGGCATATATACAAGGAGCTTAATAGTGAACAGCCGGAACTTTGTGCCAATTTTTTCTACTTTTTGAGAAAAAAATATATGTGTTCGCGAACCGACTTACAAACTATTGCAATGGATTGAAGTGGCGCCAGTGTCCATGGCTTTCAATGGGGTAGGAGGATGTATCTCAATTATAAATATAGCAATAGCAAATAATTTATGTTATTGCCAAGGTATAACTTAAGCCTAGCACTCATCATTGCTCAGTGGATAAACCTGCAGTAAAGCATTCCAGGCAGGAGTATATATCTCTTATTACAGGCTAAATAATAAAACTCATCAGGTTTGTCTTTTCAGTGATAAGCAACTTCAATAAAAGATGACGGTAAAAGATTGTGGTTTTTGTTTGATACAAGGGAGCTTAATGTTTGCCTGTTATCCTGTGGAACTCAGCAGCATGTTCTAAAGAATGAAGGAAAGAGTGAGGCATTACACAATGGAGTGGTCTCAGCAGTGGACCTTGTTCGGCCAGTGGTAGGTGCTGGCTCCACCAGGGTGCAAAATCTAAGTGGCTATCGGTCTTCACGAGAGGGCCTCACAAGGGACGATAGGCCACTGCTCTTTGGCATGAAACAGATTGCTTTGCCACTAATAACCACCAGGTCATGACCCCAAGAATGGAGACAGAGAGAACAGAATATTAGACAAGGCTGGAGTGCAGGCAAGTGTCTGCAGGGTGCACAGTAAGGAGACTAGCCACATGGTCTAGGCGAGTGGCAGACAGCCCTAAATGGTAAAATTAGCAGAGATGAGGACTGAATAAAAAAAGCTGAGTCAATATCCAGGCCAAAATTCTGGGCAGCTGGACTTCAAGCTAGTCAATAACTAGCTGGGTAAGACCAGGTGGACAGACACCTCGTAACTCATAACAGTTTGCGCTACACAAACTTTGGGATTTTCAACCCTTTATTTCTTCAGCAGTGAGTGCAAAGCCTTCTCTCTTCATGTGTCACATGATTGTTGTACATTGCATTGCCAAGTCTCTGAGCATGGAGGTAACATGGGAGGGGGCAGGAGGGGGTGGGGCCATTGCCAGCTTGCATGCTGAAGCTCCACCTCCTTGCATGTGCACCAGTGCCATTCTGTAATTATGTGGTGCAGCGCGGTACTGGACCACTGAACCAAAGATCCACATAGGGTGACGCTGTGCCAGACCAGATTTGGCAGCAACGGCCCTACAAAAAGTCAGAATGTTCCCAGATAATATTTACATTATGTCGTGCAGCGGCAAAGGATGGGGCCAGCAGTGATCAAAGTGTCAGACTTAGCGGCAGACATTCCTATGTTGGACTATGTCCAACATTGGTCCGATACTTGGAATAGGCATAGTTCAACATCGAATTGGAAAGGGTTAATTATTTATGGATAGTTTTCCAAAACAACAGCCCTACCTTGGAAATGAGAGAGGAAAATGAATAAATTAAGACCAGAGCACATAAACAATCAAAAGCACTCCAAATAAATGGTTGGGGTTGGTACACTTCTGATTCTTGGACAATTTGATTTTTTGATCAATTTATTTGTTAGGTTGGAAGTGAATATTGGTTCATGTGTACCAGACCTTAAAAGAAACCTGAGGTGAGAGGGATATGGAGGCTCCCATATTTATTTCTTTTTTTTATGCAGTACCAGTTGCCCGGCTGTCCTGATGATCTTTCATGCATAAGTAGCGTTTGAGATACACACCAGAAACAAGCATGCAGAATAATAACCAATCCTCTTTGGAAGAGGTCACAAGGTAGTTTATGGTACGTATCCAAGTCATTAAGTTGACTGAAAGTCTTGACGTGGTAATCAGTGACGTCCATAACTACCACTTTTCCTCTCCCCCCACCCCTCACCCCTTTGTCCGCTGGTTTCATAATTATGGAAGGATTTTGTTCTAATTTCTTAAGGACATTCCTTTCACAATTGGTGACTGAGGTTGTGCCAGATCTTAAGTCCTGTAATTCTAGTATGGCATAATTGGTCAACCTCTGTCTTGACTCAGTCCATATAGATGTCAATAACTTGGCGTGAAGAAGGGTTAAAAGTACTATCAAGTCATAGGGAGGTGTCACCCAAAGTTAATGTCGTAGGATCTTCAGTATTTCTGGTCTTGGTACATCACAAAAAGTCTGGCTGATTGAAAAAATGTTTGAGTTGTATCCTCCTAAAAGCTGTTGAAGTTCAATATCAAGTTGTAGTAGATCTGGCCAGTGGGTGGGGGAACGGGGGACATATAATGATACAGCAGCACATTATAGACAAATGTACGTACTTGATTTACCATAGTTTTTTGGTCTCAGATGTCCTTTAAAGTGTTAAAACACCTTCTTGAAGACATCTTCCTCTGATGTATTTGCAAATATACCAATATATATAAAAAAAAGCACAAGAGAGTGCTGTCTCCGCGTGACGACATCAAACAAGTCTTAAACTAGTGACTCATGTGTGACTGTGCTGTTTGGCAGGTCTAGAAAGGTCCTCGCTTATAAACCTGAATTTATCGAAGTCGTTATCACATTCTGCTTTTTAAGGGACCTACTTCATTTAGGTGAAGATGATCTTATCAGCCAAAGATTTTTCTAAATATTTACTAGTAAAGATTCCATAATAGGCAACAGCTTCTTTTTGCATTTATCTGCTTGCCAATCAGTCACAGCTGGCACTTCCTTTCTAACAGACTTTACTTGTAACCTTTCTCTCTTATTCCTGTTTTAAAGCCCTAGTTCAACCTCTCATTTTTAAAATACATATGATACACATAAAACATTTTTATTAATCAGCAATTCACAAAGTTTTGTGTATTGCATACCTCTACCTTTTGCAATTGAAAGTACTTGGCTGGCTGGGTCCTGCCATTCTTTTTGTTGATGAGACAATACACTTGAATGGGACAGACCAGATCCTGCAAGTTCATCATCAAGAAGAAGCTGGGTGCAGAGAGGTGCATATGGCCTTTACAAGTACACTGTTGTTTGTGTGTGTGTGTGTGTGTGTGTGTGTGTGTGTGTGTGTGTGTGTGTTGGGGGGGGGGGGGAGGAAATGCTTATTGCAGGGGTCTACATGAAAAGGGCGCCGGTAAAAAAGGGCGCCTGGTGGAGCCCATATATACCAACTTCGGCTACAAAAAAGGCGCCTGGTGTAGCCCATATAAACTTCGGCTACAAAAAAAGGCGCCTGGTGTAGCCCATATCAAAACTTCGGCTACAAAAAAACTCCGGGATGTGTTGATTACTATTCCTCCTCCAGGCCGCCATGGATAGTGGGGGAATGAAATAATTCGGCTTCCAGCGCTTGTAGCCCATATCAAAACTTTGGCTACAAAAAAACTCCGGGATGTGTTAATTACTATTCCCCCTCCAGGCCGCCATGGATAGTGGGGGAATGAAATAATTCGGCTTCCAGCACTTGTAGCCCATATAAAAACTTAGGCTAGAAAAAAAGGCAATAATATGGGCTACAAAGGGGCACCTTACTGTAGCCGAAAAAATATGGGCTACAAAGGGGAGCCCGCTTGTAGCCTATATCAAAACTCGGGCGCCCTTTTTTACACCTTGTAGCCCATATTTCCAGAAATAACATTGATGTCTATGGCGGCGCCCTTTTCATACAGGCAGCTCGGGCGCCCATTTCAACCGATCCCTATTGCAGGAGTCCTGGGTGGGTGAAGGGCGGGTCCACTGTTCTTGAGACTGCTGGGGAGTGAACTAGTATCTAAGCCAGCCTTTCTCAACCTTTTTACCCTGGAGGAACCCTGCAAATAATTTTTGGATCTCAAGGAAGCCCTGCAAACAATTTTTTTGATTTGAGGAACCCCTGCATTTATTTATCAGGACGCGTGGTCTTTAAAAGTAGGTTAGGCTGTTCATTTTACTACCTCCTATTACACTGCCACAGATTATACTGTGCTCATTATTATTCTGACCCCCACTGACACATAAATTAGAGTGCCCCCCCCCCATAAAAAATATGCAGAGTGCTCCCCAAATAATATGAAGAATGCTCTCCGAACAACACTATGAAGAGTGCCTTTAAAATAACAGTTATGCAGGGTGCCCCTCCCCCACACAGCAATATGCACAGTGCCCCTAAAACAGTAACGAAGAGTGGCCCCAAAACATGAATGTAGAGTACCCCAAAAAACTTTAGGTAGAGGGTTAAACAAATAAATTAGGGCAGCACTCCTATAACAGGTAGAGGACCCCCCAAAATAGTCAGAGTGGGCCTCCCCCATAACAGGTACAGTGCCACCAAAAATAGGCAGAGTGCCCACATAAATCCTGGCAAGGGTGCAACCCTTTCCAAAATAACAGTTTTGCAAAGTGCCCCCAGTAAAACAATTTGGCAAAGCCCCCAAGCATTGGTGTACTATACATTTGCATCCCCCTTGGTAATTCTGTCCAGGGGATCGGTATTGGAGCTGCAAGGTACTCAGAAGCTTGCTGTTTCTGATGAGTATGTTATCTCTTTTGCAGGCACCTGAACACCAATGTGTAGTTATGGCCTGCCACAACTAATACATTTTAAAATAATTATTTTAATTCCACAAACCATTCTTTCTTACTAATCATTTTTGACCTTTATTTGGCATAGTGGATCAGTTCTTACTACTCCATCCTCTCCTACCTCTAGGTATGAAGTGAGTAGCTAAACTTTTTGATTTCCACTACCTCCTTCACAGTCTCCTGCTTCTATGTTAACACTGCCTGCTCCATGTATGCTGTTTGTTAGGGTACCTCAAGGTTCAGTTCTCAGAGCCCTGTTATTCTCCACCTATAATTATCGACCTGATGCAATTAATATACTCTTTAATTTGAGTGTCAGTTCTGTGATCATAATTCCTCATAACCACTGCCACATTATCCACTGTAATCTATTTATTAAAAGACTGGCACCTCGTTAGTCCCTGCTCGACTTTTCTCTTTTGCTGCCCTTCTCTGCCAATCCCTCTGCTGCTAGTAACCCGGAGAAATCAATTAAAACTGCTAATCCCAACTTCCAAAGCATGCCATAACCCCTCTCCTCTACATATTTACAAACTAATCTCCAAATATCACCCTAACCACCAGTGTCGGACTGGGAGGTGGTAAAACTGAGGAAATCCACTTGCTGGCCAAGCAGCAGTAATCATATAAGTGACTTGCAACAGGTTTCTATTGGGAGTGATAACACAAGGTTTCTGCTGCTTGGCCAGCAGGTGGATTTCCTTAGGTTATCCACCTCCCAGTCCGACACTGCTAACCACAATCTTCCCCAGGTAGAGAGATGCTCTGCATCTGACCCACAAAATGCGTTGCCTGCGCTTATTTACCAGTTATGCCATTCCCGGCAGTATATCTACACCCCACAGGACTTCAGTTCCCACACAGGGGCATAGATATATGGCCCTCGCCACGGACTGGCGCCGCTCGCTCCTAGGCTCGCTCAGGCGCGCGTTCTCGCCCGAGGATCAGTGAATGGGATCACAGGTCCCATTCACCAATTTAAGTGTCGGGTTGGTGTCAATGATTGCTGGCATCAATTAGATGCCTGCAGTCATTGTAACAAATAAAAGTTACACTAGTATGTATTACTTCCTGATCGCGTACTGTTAGTACGCAGCAGGAAGAAAATGCGTGAGGACATCTTGTGGCTAAATAGTAAAATTACACCTACATAATTATTTTTTTTATAGAAAAAACAATATATACCATTAAAGTTAACCCCTTACCTCCCTCCTCTCCCATAGCTACCCAAATAGAACATTTGCATATATATATATATATATATATATATATATATATATATATATATATATATATATATATATATATACGCACACACACACACACACAATTGAAAAAATCCATAAATAGTTAACTTAGGGATTTAACTTTTTTATTTTGTATGGCATGGGGTATATTACTGTTATTTTTAGAATTATGGGCTTGTAATTAGTGATGGAGGCAAAACAGAAAAAATACACCTTTATTTCCAAATAAAAATTGTTACCATACATTGTACTAGGGAAATATTTTAAACGTCACAATAACCGGGACAAATAAAATGTGTGGCTTTTATCCACAGTAGAATGTTCTATTTTAAAACTATAATGGCAGAAAATTGGGAATAAATTATTTATTTCAATTTTTTTCTTATTATTCCCATTAACCTCCTGAGCGGTATGGACGAGCTCAGCTCGTCCATCACCGCCGGAGGCTGCCGCTCAGGCCCTGCTGGGCCGATTTGCTTCAAATAAAAAGCAGCACACGCAGCCGGCACTTTGCCAGCCGCGTGTGCTGCCTGATCGCCGCCGCTCTGCGGCGATCCGCCGCGAGCAGCGGCGAAAGAGGGTCCCCCCAGCCGCCCGAGCCCTGCGCAGCCGGACCAATCAGTTCCGGCCAGCGCTAAGGGCTGGATCGGAGGCGGCTGACGTCAGGACGTCGGATGACGTCCATGACGTCACTCCGCTCGTCGCCATGGCGACGAGGAAAGCCAAACAAGGAAGGCTGCTCATTGCGGCCTTCCTTGTTTGTTCTGGGCGCTGGAGGCGATCGGAAGAACGCCTCCGGAGCGCCCTCTAGTGGGCTTGAAGTTGGCTGCATAAAATAGTTTTTTTTTAATTGGAAAAAAACCCTCCCGCAGCCTCCCTGGCGATCTCAATAGAACGCCGGGGAGGTTAAAATGCATTAAGAATAAAATAATTCTTAGCAAAATGTACCATGCAAAGAAAGCCTAATTGGTTGTGAAAAAAACAAGATATAGATCATTTTGTTGTGATACTGTAAGTAGCTATAATGTTATTGGCGAATAAATGGGAGTAGTGCTGACAGGTGCAAATTGCTCTGGTCCAGAAGGGGAAAAACTCCTTAGTAAGAAAGTGGTTAAAATATATATATATATATATATATATATATATATATATATATATATATATATATATATATATATATATGAATTTGTCATTATTAAGGTAAGCCACCTCCTTTTTTTTCTCTTTTATTTGTTTTAACTCAGTTTTATACACTCCTGGGCACCTTCTACCTCTTGTATGTGTACAGGGAAAGGGGGGTTGCTTCTGAACATGGAATGGAGTTGATCGGCTTGGGGTACAGATCAAGGTCGGCTTGCCCATTCCTATGCAATTACCAATTTTAAAAACATCAGAATTTACATAGGAGATGATGGAGGCTCTATGGATGGCCAAGTAGGATGGATGAGGCTCTGGGGATGGCAAAGTAGGACAGTGAAAGCACTGGGGATGGCCAAGTAGGGCAGCAGCAGTCAGTTTCTGTATGATTCACCACCTTATAGTTCCTGCATTTATGGGAACATTTATATCATAATGATATAAGCCACAAGATAGCTTTAAAATGAAATGATATAAAAGCAGCACAATGAAGAGATGTGATTTTGAATGCTGTAAAATAAGCAATGAGTCTGAGCTGTCATCACGCCAGCCGTGTATCAGAACTATATAAATAACACCCTTCCTGATCACAAGCGTTCATTCAGTGCTCGTTCGTGTCTGGAGACATTATGTGATCCATCTTCCTTCCTTGGCTGTATCCCTCATGGCATATCTAACCAGGAGAAGCAATGGTCTGTAACATCCAAGGGAGCGGTGTTTGTGTTACACCTTACCACACCTTAGGGTGTGTACTTGCAGAAAGGAGCCAAGTCCTGTAATTACTTCTGTATTTCTGGGTAAACCAACGATACCACACCCGTAAGCACTCAAACCCATAGACAATGGAAGAGGCTTCAATTAGCGGTGCTGGAGAGAACTTTCTCTGAGTCTCTTGTTATCTTGTCGGCATATAACTGATGGAATCAGTAAAAGATGATTTACGAGGATATAATGAATATGTACTGTTATGCAAATGACTGCAAATATATAGGTTTGCTGCAGTTAGTTCATAAAGGGGCTGTGCACTTACTTTACTGCGCTGCAGATATCAAGTTTGGCGATTCCTGCCCACTTTTACTGCACATTGGTAATGGGGTCAGGAAAGAACAGGCAATGAGCACATTTGACCTAATTTTTTTCCACCTTCCTTAAAGTGAACAGATCACACAAATTAGTAAACCACTCGGTATTACTAACTGCTGTTAGTATTTTGATAATAAAATTACCTTTTCTTCTATGAATAAAACAACTTCCAAGATTATGCAAAAGAGGTAGTTACGTAAGGAGTTCAGTAAGTAAGAAGCATTTTCAGTGTCTAAAGCTATGTATACACAGTAGATTAAACTTAGCAAAGGTGGCAGATAAAGACCACCTGGGAATCCAGAGGCAGAGATTCCAAAGTGCACCACCCCCACCCCACCCCAGAACTGTGCCTACCCCAGTATAGGTACCAAACATGCCCCCAGTACTGGCTCCCACCCCAGTACAATAGCCAGATGTGCCCCTGTAAGTATTAGACAGCCCCCCTCCCCAATATAATAGCCAGATATGCTCCCATACAGTATTAGGCAGCCCCCTTCCCAATATAAAGCCAGATGTACCCCCCTCCCCATTATAATAACCAGACATGCCCCTAATCCCACCTCCCTTCCCAGGATAGTTGTCAGATGTGCCACCCAACAACCCCAGCCTCACAAGTACAGTAGCCAGATATGCCCCCCCCCCATCCAGTATAGTAGCCAAGTAGCCAGATGTGCTCCTCCCATCCCTCTCCAGTCTAATATTTAGACGTGCCCCCTTCCTCCCCCAGTAAGGTAGCCAGATGTGCTCCCCCTCCCTCCCCAGTATAGTAGTTATGTGCTCCCCCCCCTTTCTCCAGTATAGCGGCCAAATGCCCCCCCCTCCCCCAGTAAAGTAGTCAGATGAGCTCCCAGGTGTGGTATTGCCTGCAGCAGCCCCACGATCCTGCACTCTCAGAATTGTGGCATAGTCTACAGCAGCCCAGAAGTTCTGTAATACTAATGCTGGATACACGCTGTGCGTTCCCGCACTCGATTTCCCGCTCGATTCCCGGCCACTTAATTATTTCCGAGCATTTCCGATCACATTTCAATGATTGCTGGGGCAATTCGGCATACTTTACATGAGAATCAACCTAACAATCCATCGATACGTGAATCGGACATGTCGGAAATAATCGAGCGGGAAATCGAGTGCGGGAACGCACCGTGTGTATCCAGCATAATGTGCCCTTATGGTCTCCCAGCATTGCTTGCAGTAGCAAGCCAATTAGCCAGATGTCCTAATCAGCAATCTACATTTGTCACCTGAGCAAACCGATGACATCCTTCTCCATGAGTTCTCCTAGACATGATGATTACTATCACTTTCCGTCTGTCTGGATCCCATCATCCAGACAGACTGGGGAACTTAAAGTGATTCAGAGACGAAGCACCCTCATATATTTTACCATATAGATCAGTGGGAACATTAGATAAAACACCTACCATGCTTTCTGTTTCATTCTGCACTGCACAGCTTGTTTCTTATCAGACCTGATAAAATCCCCGACTGAGCATTCAGTCTGGCTTTGCTATAATGACTCAGCTATAATGATTCCTGAGCAGAGCCAGCAGGGGGCAGGCTTGGACTTGAAAAGACATGAGAGAACACAGACTGAGCTATAAAGATTCCTGAGCAAAAGCCAGACTGAATGCTCAGTCTGGGATTTTATCAGGGCTGATTAGAAGCAGGCTGTGCAGTGCAGAATGAAACAGAGAGCAAGGTAGATGTTTTCTCTAATGTTCCCACTGACATATGGTAAAATACATGAGGGTGCTTCGTCTCTGGTTCCCTTTAAGGGTAGGAACACACTAGGCAGGATCGCATATGTATTTTCCACTATGTGCTATGGAAAACGCATATGCGATTCTGCCTAGTCTGTTCCTACCCTAAAGATGCTACCCCAGAGACTATGTTTGAAGATGCCATGTGATCTATGCAGTGAGGACATAGCTATGTGAATAGCACAAGAGCTGGTACAAGCAAGGCATACACACACTTGTCTCATATTGGCACAAGGCCATATAGCTTAATGTAGATTATGTAGAAAAATAAAGTGTAGCATTCCTTTATATTGTGCGTAAATTTCACGCATTTAGAATAAATATTTTCTGAGAAAATAAAAATGTGGGGCATTAGTTTCTGAGCAGTCCTAGTATATTCAGCTTCAGCGATGACATTTTTTCCAAGTCTTTATAAACTACATTCACTCCTACTTGATGACAGTAAAAGTAAGCTTAAAAATGCAAGGCAATTTGGGTGATAAATAAAATTTGCACAATCCATGACAGATCACTCCATCATTTTGATCAATATTCTTAACAGGAAGTCATTATGCCAATAAATAGAAATTAATATTAACCATTGCGCTCAAAGCTTGCACCTGCAGCCAGGCATAGCATACTGTGTGTTGTGTGGTGCTGCAAGTGCAAGCTTGGCGTGCAAGGGTTAATAGTGATTTAATTTTGATATGGCCACATCCCTTTGCACTTCCCTTTCCCCTATGTATGGTGTTTGTAGGATGACCACCGCTACTTTGTTTGAATGTAACTGGAAGCCACGTTGGCCAGGCTTCAGGCTATAGCTTAGACTCAAATGCTCTACCCACCACTGGTTTAGTCCTGGTCCACTGACCTGAGGAATGACTCCACCCGAAACCAGTGCAAGTTCTGACTTGCTCCAATACAGCAGTTGGCTGAAACCATGTGTGATCTGTCTCTTCATTTTGTATTGTTGAAGCTGTAGCTCTCCTGTTATTCCACCACCACAGCTCATTATTTCTGTGGTGTAAGTTTTTTGCTCCTTGAATGGCTGGTTGGATGGATATGTGAGTGCTCCATTTATTTAAACGTTAAGAACTTTCTTCCAGTGTAAATGTCAATGTATATGCATGAATTGCCTGTTTGCATGCTGCCTGATATGTGAATGGACCAATCCTAAGGACAGAACCTTGACGATTCTGATCGGTTGGCTTAATTTAAAGCACACCTGAATTGGGACAAAAATACTTTCCTAGTGCTTCTTCCAGCCCCCGTAGTCTGTCAGGTCACACTGTGACCCCTCCTATGTGCCGCTGCCCCCTCAGAAAGATCTGTGACTGGAGCTCTAGTCTCAGATACTGTGCATGCACCGTCCCATCCGAGCACCTCCTCAATAATGCTCTCGTTGCCAAAAGTGTTCTGCGCATAAGTGGTACAATTGTTTTGAGAAGCGTGCCAGCACAAAACGCTCCTGGTGATGAGACCAGTGCTTGTGTAGTGGCTGCAACTAGATCTCCAGTTGCAGATCTTTCTGAGAGGGCAGTGGCACATAGGAGGGGACCCAGAGGAGACCAGGGGACCTGACAAACAGCAAGGGACTGGAAGAAGCCCCAGCTAAGTAAGAATCCACTTGTTTGTCCCAATTCAGGTGTGTTTTAAGAACACTGCAGCATTGTTGGAGAACTAAGACGCTCCCCATTTTATTTGGCGGTTTTATTGCTGTGTTGCAGAAAGTGGACGCATTGAGTGCAAGGGTTAATATTGATTAGCATTTGATACCTCTCTTTGAAACTCTCTCTTATTAATGGTTTCTGTAGGATGAGCACAGCTATTTTGTTTGTTTGAGTTTTTATAGTGACAAGAGAGACGTTCTATTTACTTTAATAGTGAAGCACTTTGGTCGTCTTCATGGGAGCCTCTTGAGTTAAGTGTTGACTAAATGGCCTTAAAGCTTTGGATCCAGGTGAGAATAGAGTGTAAGGCTTAAAAAAAACAAGCATAACATAACCCTACGGCTTCTGGGGAGTATTTACAAGTTGTGTCCTGGTTCAGTCGCAATGACCTTGAATATGAAGCTTTCTGAGTCTGAAACACAGTATCGGCTTACATTCCTATCCCTGCTTCGGGCTACAATCAATCACAAGGACACGCTATATGGAAGACAGTCATACAAAGGTAACAGTTAGCAGCAAATGCAAGGTGTCCCATGGTATTATCACATAAAACAAAATCCAGGCTGTTTCTCCACCGCTAGGAAAACCTCTATAGGAGGCAGTGACTCGTGAAGAGGAGTGGGGACCCTTTGACCTGCCCCTCTGGCCCAGGGTAAAAAATTAATAATAACTACACTCATATTTCTTCTTTCACTGAGCCAGTCCTGCAGGGACGGACAGGAGAATGATTCAAGAGACTGCAGCACAGCACTGAAAGGGATCAGCGTCAATAACATACTAGGAACTGAGCTCATATTATAAAGCAGCTCTGCTATCTATGAATAAGTTAACATAAGGGCTGGTACATTTGTCAGTGTGCAGCATATCACATTATCAAAAAGACATCTATTACTTTTAGAACTGGTCATTTATAGTGCAAATTAAAGAGGAAGTGTAAAAAAATATTGAACTTTATACCAATCAGTAGCTAATACCACCTTTCCCATGATAAATCTTTACTTTTTCTTGAATAGATCATGGGGGAAGGGGGGGGGGTGTATAGGTGATACCCCACTCACAGTGTGATGTCAGGACCTAGTGAACCTTGTTGCATTGTGGAAAATAAACAGCTGTTTCTAACTGAAAAGCAAACAGTATATCCCTCTTTTTAACTAATGTGTTGATTTATTTTTTCCCCATTTTTGCTTAAATTCCTCTATAAAGCCCAAATCATGCAAGTATTAAAACATCTATTGCAACATATTTCTTTATGAGAAACAGCCACATACTAATAGTGATTATCATTCTTGTCACATGATCGCAGTTCTTATGCTCTTCTTTCAAATGATATTATCAAGAAGGTGGCATTGAATATCCAGCCACATGTAATAATTGCAGTATTTGTATAGCGCCTTTCTCCTGTCGGACTCAAAGCGCTTAGGAGGCAGCCACTAGAGCGCACTCAGTAGGCAGTAGCAGTGTTAGGGAGGCTTGCCCAAGAAATTCTTTACTGAATAGGCGCTGGCTTACTGAACAGGCAGAGCCGAGATTTGAACCCAGGCCTCCTGTGTCAGCCCTACATCTGTTTCACTCTGGGAATGGGGCTGGGATTGTAGGCTGCTGCATCCACCAATCACAACACTGATGTAGGAATATTGATATTTAGCAGTCATTGTTCAGTACAGAATCATGTCTGTTGTAATGTAGTGCCATCTGAGTGCCTAAAGATCACAGTCATACAATACTGAATTACCAGCTTGCCCCTTATCTACATAGATTTCTCCACAATCTCAGATTCCTTTAAACGAGAACTGTAGTGAGAGGTATATGGAGGCTGCCATATTTGTTTCCATTTAAGCAATACCAGTTGCCTGGCTATCCTGCTAGTCCTCTGCCTCTAATACTTTCAGCCATAGGCCCTGAACAAGCATGCAGCAGATCAGGTGTTTCTGACAAATTTGACAGATATGACAAGAATTAGCTGCATGCTTGTTTCTGGTGTGATTCAGACATTTCTTCAGCCAAATAGACCAGCAGGGCTGCCAGGCAACTGGTATTGCTTAAAAGGAAATACATATGCCACCACCATATACCTCTCACTACAGTTCTCCTTTAATTACATTGTGTACTGCAGATGATGAAATCCCTGAATTCTTGGTAAGTTTATTTGAGAAGTGATATTCTTAAATTTTTGGACTATTCACTCACACAATATTTCACAGAGTGGTGCACCCCTCACCATCTTTACTTCTGAGAGGCCCAGCCTCTGTTGAATGCTTTTTTTAGGGGCCCTTTCCACTAGCCACCTTGTGTCCTGTGAGAGGTGCGGCGGCACTTCCTTCCTGTGCGAGGACGCAGCTGAATCCTGGAAGCCGTACCATGCACGGTTATAGGATTCGCTGCTCCCCGCACAAAAATAATTCTGCAATGTCGTCCGAATCGCTAAGGCAAGCGGCAGCATTATCCCCTATCGCAGAGTTTCCCTGCGCGATTTGCTTCCGATGGAAACTCAGTGGAAACAGGCCCTTATACCCAACCATGTTGCTGACTCTCCAGTAGTAATTTGCAGTGAGATGCCCTACTAAACAGGGTTGGACTGGGACACTAAGGGTCCACCAGGAAAGCTTTAGCCTGAGGCCCGCTTCCCCCCCATCGACCGATCCCTTCCCCCACCCAATTTTGGGCTCACATACCGTTTGCAAAAATATTCGGCCCCCTTGAAGATTTCCACATTTTGTCATATTACTGCCACAGACATGAATCAATTTTATTGGAATGCCATGTGAAAGACCAATACAAAGTGGTGCACACGTGAGAAGTGGAACGAAAATCATACATGATTCCAAACATTTAAAAAAAAAAAAATAACTGCAAAGTGGGGTGTGCATAATTATTCATCCCCCTGAGTCAATACTTTGTAGAACCACCTTTTGCTGCAATTACAGCTGCCAGTCTTTTAGGGTATGCCCTCTACCAGCTTTGCACATCTAGAGACTGAAATCCTTGCCCATTCTTCTTTGCAAAACAGCTGCAGCTCAGTCGGATGAGATTGACAGCATTTGTGAACAGCAGTTTTCAGATCTTGTCACAGATTGTCGATTGGATTTAGATCTGGACTTTGATTGGGCCATTCTTACACATGGATATGTTTTGTTTTAAACCATTCCATTGTTGCCTTGGCTTTATGTTTAGGGTGGTTGTCCTGCTGGAAGGTGACCCTCCGCCCCAGTCTCAAGTCTTTTGCAGACTCCAAGAGGTTTTCTTCCAAGATTGCCCGTATTTGGCTCCATCCATCTTCCCATCAACTCTGAGCAGCTTCCCTGTCCCTGCTGAAGAGAAGCACCCCCAGAGCATGATGCTGCCACCACCATATTTGACAGTGGGGATGGTGTGTTCAGAGTGATGTGCAGTGTTCGTTTTCCGCCACACATAGCGTTTTGCACTTTGGCCAAAAAGTTCAATTTTGGTCTCATCTGACCAGAGCACCTTCTTCCACATGTTTGCTGTGTCCCCCACATGGCTTGTGGCAAACTGCAAATGGGACTTCTTATGCTTTTCTGTTAACAATGGCTTTCTTCTTGCCACTCTTCCATAAAGGCCAACTTTGTGCAGTGCATGACTAATAGTTGTCCTATGGACAGATTCCCCCACCTGAGCTGTAGATCTCTGCAGCTCGTCCAGAGTCACCATGGGCCTCTTGACTGCATTTCTGATCAGTGTTCCACTTGTTCGGCCTGTGAGTTTAGGTGGACGGCCTTGTCTTGGTAGGTTTACAGTTGTGCCATACTCCTTCCATTTCTGAATGATCGCTTGAACAGTGCTCCGTGGGATGTTCAAGGCTTTGGAAATCTTTTTGTAGCCTAAGCCTGCTTTAAATTTCTCAATAACTTTATCCCTGACCTGTCTGGTGTGTTCTTTGGACTTCATGGTGTTGTTGCTCCCAATATTCTCTTAGACAACCTCTGAGGCCGTCACAGAGCAGCTGTATTTGTACTGTCGTCCACATGCGCGCGCGCCGCAGCAAAAATAAGGTAGGCAGGTCTATAAGTGTCCCCAGTTTAGGTAGGCAGGTCTATAGGTGTCCCTAGTTTAGGTAGGCAGGTCTATAGATGTCCCCAGTTTAGGTAGGCAGGTCTAAGTGGCCCGAGGTCTAAGTGGCCCCAGTGGCTCCCTCACCTGGAGCCCCCTCAGTTTAGGTAGGCAGGTGTATAAGTGTCTCCAGTTAGGTAGGCAGCCAGGTCTAAGTGCCCCCAGCCTGAAAGGAGGGGCAGTGGGCACAGAGCGGTGGGGAGAGGGGAAGCCCCCCTCACCTGGAGCACCCCCCCCCCTCCCAGTTTAGATAGGCAGGTGTATAAGTGTCCCCAGTCAGGTAGCCAGGTCTAAGTGCCCCCAGCCTGGAAGGAGAGGCAGTGGGCACGGGGAGGGGGGAGGCTTCACCCCCTCCCTCGCCTACGCCCCCCCCCCCTTCCATGCTCCCCCTTCCAAAATTGCACCCAGCAGCGGCAGCGAGCTGGAATCACTTACCGGCGAGAAGAATCAGATAGCTCTACGTGCCGCTGCTGGTCTGGTCTCCTGCACTGCACTGTCCAATCACGCTCTCACAGGAAGTACTGTGAGAGCATGATTGGATAGTGTCAGTGCAGAGCACCAGACCAGCGGCACGCAGAACTATCGATCTCCATTCACCGCTGCCTGCAATTCTGGAGGGGGAAGCGCAGAAGGCGGGGCCCTAGGTGAGGGAGGCTTCCCCCCTCCCCGCCACTCTGTGCCACTTTCCCCCATCCTGTGCTGTGCCCCCTCCTTCTCAGCACTGGGGCCCCGGGGGCAAGAGGCCTACTGGGCAGAAACCCGAGCTCCCGGGTGGGGGGCCTGTCCGAGCCTGCTACTAAATGTTTATTAACATTCTACAGTTTTCTTTCATGCTTTTGTTGCATTGCCCCAACTTTTTTTTAAATATATTCTTACATCTAATTCAATATCAGCATATACAGTGGGAGGTGTAAGTTTGGGCAACCTTGTTAATCGTCATGATTTTCCTGTATAAATTGTTGGTTGTTACGATAAAATATGTCAGTTAAATATATCATATAGTAGACACACACACTGATATTTGAGAAGTGAAATTAAGTTTATTGGATTTACAGAAAATGCGCAAACAAAATTGGGCAGGTTCATAAATTTGGGCACCACAAAAAAGAAATGAAATCAATATTTAGTACAACCTTCTTTTGCAGAAATTACAGCCTCTAAACGCTCCCCGTAGGTTCCAATGAGAGTCTGGATTCTGGTTGAAGGTATTTTGGACCATTCCTCTTTACAAAACATCTCTAGTTCATTCAGGTTTGATGGCTTCCAAGCATGGACAGCTCTCTTTAACTCACACCACAGATTTTCAATTATATTGAGGTCTGGAAACTAAGATGGCTATTCCAGAACGTTGTACTTGTTCCTCTGCATGAATGCCTTAGTGGATTTTGAGCAGTGTTTAGGGCCGTTGTCTTGTTTAAAGATCCAGCCCCGATGCAGCTTCAGCTCTGTCACTGATTCCTGTAGGTAGCAGGGGTTTTTCTTGGAATGCTGTGTTGTTGTCCACTGTATTTTCCATAGAACACACATCCATCTGGCCTATTTTTCTTGAACTAGGGTTTATTGATCTGCGAATCAATGCATTCTAGTATTATTTGTATCATATGCCGAATTCCATTTTTTAGAATCACTATTATAGCTTGGAAATCATTATGTGCACGGGAGAAAAATATCCTGTTTTAATAACCTTATCACATGCCCTGAAGAAGCCGAGTTGAAGGGTTTAGTAGTAGGAACTGTGAGTTCCTGTGTGCTGTTGCTGCTCGGATTGCGTAAGCATATGCTGAATTCCTGTAGCCATATGCAGCCTACAACAATGTAAATCTGCAGTACAATGATGAATGATATTGTACAAAAACCACTGCAAACTCACTTCACTAGTTTGTAATTTACTGTCATGGAAATAAATAGCAATAAATAAAAACCTACCTGGACACTATGCTGGGTCTATGCAGATGGTTGGTCAAACCCTATAAAATAAAGAATATAACACTTTGTATAAAATAAATGTAAGTATGCTTTCATAAAATTACCCATCTGCTACTAAATATCAAAGTGCACTATGCAAAATGCAAACACATGGATTAAAATCAAATGCTTTGAGTGTCTGGGAAAGAAAACAGAGATGTGTCCCTCCTGTGTGAGTCATGCTGTAGGATAAAGCAATCTGATCTCAGAAAAACAGCCATTCTAATACAATGAAAAAAAAACTGACTTTTGTCTGGAACTGGTCCGGTGCTGGCTGCAAGTGGATACTATGACTACACATATACAATATTTTATATTTACCCGATGCATAAAATATTCTTTCTGTACTGAGACCCAACAGACAACACTGCCCCTGCAGGACCAACAGCAGACTGTGTTGTCATGGTGACAGTGGAATGCAAAACCTCAAATCCAAAGGCAAGTTAGATACCTCCTGGTCACACGGCTCCTACAATTATCGGTTACAACGTCACTACATCATAGTAGTAAAGGTGCCTGTTAACGGTACAATTCCAATTGATTGATCGTTTACGATTACCATGGTACCATCAAAGGTCGAATTCCTGCTACTCAATTCAATCAGATTAATGGAATTGATCTGTTGTTTTGGATTGATCCCATCAATCTGATTGGATTGCTTAGTGGGAATTCGTCCGCTAATGGACACAACTGATTGATTACCACAGCAACCGAAAACGCTGTGGAATCGTACCATTAATGGTCACCTTCACACATCAGGTGTTTGGTTAAGAAACACAAATCCTCTGTTCATAGGAAAAATGGTGCTACCAGAAAACAGACAAACTTATAGACAACCAGTTAGGTGTTAAAATACACCACCAGTCAGAAAAATAGGACAGCATTTCTTGCAATGTAGCCAGTAAGCTTGTGCATGACAAATTTACCATAAGGCCCATAGTATGAACTTACTTTTAGACCTACTTTAGACCTATGCCAAATGTAACAGGATTGACATGACAGACAGAGTGTCTGTCATGTTCTGCTCTGTTGGGAAACAAGAGAGTATGGATGAGCACCATGATACAGGATGAATTGTTGATGTGCCAAGACCTCACCCCTGTGTCCTATGAGGTGTACAAAAGTCCAAGTACTAAAGATAGTCGGTCCACTCTAGTGGTAAATTAATAAAGCTTTTTATTACATGAATTAGAGAGGCAGTTGGGACACAGGAGAGCATCATTCTGTTTTTAGCAATACTCTGTAAGTGAACAAAAGTTCTATTGGCCAATATCCTATGAGGAGGCACATTTTGACATAGGCCTACAGATGATGAACAGTGAGGAATGTTACCACCTTGCCAGAGCTGGTTATAAACATTTACACAAGTCTAACTAGATAAGTGCAGTGATCATGATGTACACCAATGTAGGAGATTTGGGTGCCTGCGGCTGCTTGGAGAATTAGGGGCTGCATAGACCACAATAGAAATTGTGGCTAGTGGACAATTTGGGTCCCTGAGGCACCAGTTAGGGGTGGCGGAGATAGGGGTGGCATGGACAGTTATTGAATGTTAGCCTGTAGGCATCAATTAGTATTAGGAGGAGGTATGAGTAGGTTAGTGTTAGGCTTAGATAGCAGTAGGTTAGCATACTTAGGTTGAGATTGCCGTAGACCAGCATTAGGAGAAGGTAAGAGGGATAAGTGATAGGCTTAGGTAGTGGTGAAAGGAGGGAGGGTTAGTGTGAGAGGAAGCAAAATTACCGATATTCTATTATCGTAATAAGCCATGTTCCAATAGTAGAATACAGTATAACCAGAAAAATAGTAGTAGTGGAAAATAACCAATAGTAGAAAATAACCAGAGAAGGCCAGCACTCCCAGTGTAAAGTTAAACTGGTGCAGATAGAAGCTTAGGTTTCGGAACTCACATGGTCTATCCATCTACATGACAGGTCTACCCAACAATATCCTACATTCAGCCTGAGTGTACACATTGCTTGCTAGTGAGTGTAGGATATTGTTGGATAGACCTGTTATGCTCTGATGAAGGGACATGTGAGTCCCGAAAAGTAAGCTTCTATCTGCAGCAGCCACTTTAGAGATACATAGAGGGCGCACTTCTCCAACACAGACTGGAGCCTACTGACTGATGTAAGTGATGGGACCCGATTCTCGAAGCTGCGGGCAGCGGAGGACAGCGGTGTGGGAGCGATCCGAGCGAATGGGGCTGGAGGAAGCCCCAGGTATGTATAAATCTTTTTAATATCTGAGTCCCTTTAAAGTGTACCAGAGATCTAAACATATCAAAAATCGATACTTACCCAGGGCTTCCTCCAGCCCCATAAACACATCCCTAAATCCCTCCGAGTCCTTCCGCGGTCTGCCGTTCAGCCACGCTCAGCCCCGGTAACCGACTCTGTCGGGTCCAGTCTGGGTCTTCTGCTCATGCGTAGACCCAGACGGACGCGGCTAAGCCTGTTACCAGGGCTGACCACGGCTGAACGGCAGACCGGGGGAGGACGGCGAGGGACTCACACTTGTTTATGGGGCTGGAGGAAGCCTCAGGTAAGTATCGATTTTTTATGTTTAGATCTCTGGTTTACTTTAAGGAGCGAATCAAGCGCTCTCAGTATTCAGCCTGAGCACCCATTATAAAATAATTGGCCCATATCAAGGGTGAACAGGAAGCACCAACTTTCTCTGCCCCAATAGTAGAATATTGGCAGGTGCCCATTAACAGTTTGAATTTTATTTAAAAATCATTCAGATCAAAAGAAAAAAATCATATTTCATAAATCCACAGCATCAAATAATCCAATTTGTGACCATACATAAAGCAGTTATAATCATATGTATGAAAAAATCTGTCGTTTCTTTAAACACGAGTGAAAATAAACGAATGAGATAAACAATTGTATCTATCCTCCTTCTCCTAAAAATTACATTCTTTTAGATATATAAGACAGTTTTATTTTGTATTTAAATCTACTTTTTTAAGTTTTTATGGTTTCATTGTCTATGCTCAATGACACATGCATTGAAGTATGCCAAAGTTAAAATTTATGAACTATTGACCATTTGTATCTCTTCTTTCCTGTTCCCAGAAGCCATTTTCTACCAGGAAATTATTTTATGGTTGTAATTCCTTATCAGCGAGGGTTACCCTATAGTCTGACCTGGTCCCAACTTTACAGAAACTGTCACTTGCATACTTGACGTTTAACTCTTTCAGGCAGAGAAAGAAAAAAAGGAGCACAACAGTTATTTGTGTGCTTCATACTGTACACACACATCTATCTTATTAAGTCACATGTCATCTCATGTATCTTTTAATCAATCGATAATGTGATTGTTCAGGATCTATTGGGCTGACCAGCTTCTCTGTTTTTATACAATACCTGAATAATCTGATCGAAAATATGATAATTCACTAAAACTGATACCGTTAGTGGGTACCCTCAGGGGAAGTTCACAACGGGGCTTTGCGGTGCGATGTAACAGAGGAATTTCAACTCACAAAATCACACTACAATTAAAGAGACACTGAAGAGAAAAAAAAAAATTATGATATTATGATTTGTATGTGTAGCACAGCTAAGAAATAAAACATTAAGATCAGATACATCAGTGTAATTGTTTCCAGTACAGGAAGAGTTAAGAAATTCCAGTTGTTATCTCTATGCAAAAAAGCCATTAATCTCTACGACTTTCAAAGTCGTGGAGAGGGCTGTCTTCTGACTTTTATTATCGCAACTGTAAGTGAACAGTTTTCTTTTTATCTGCCAGAGGAGATGTCATTAGTTCACAGACTGCTCTGAAATAATCATTTTGAATGCTAAGTGTTGTGTAATCTGCACATATTAGAGAATGATGCAATGTTAGAAAACACACTATATACCTAAAAAATTAAAATATGAGAATATTTTCTTTGCTGCTAATCTTCTAGTAATTATTCATAGTACACAACCAATTCATTATATCATATTTTTTTTTTCGCTTCAGTTTCTCTAAAAGTCTATGCAACCTTCAGAGTGTTTCCCGTGTGATGTGATCCAATGGACTCTAGTATCTCAATGCAGTGCATGTAGTGCGTTACCCCATAACACCTGCGTTAATAGTGGCAGTGAAGCATACTTATCATTGGCTGTATGCTTCACTGTATGCGACGCAATGCTCAGATATTGCATAATGTGACTTTTCCCCTCTGTTGCATTCCTGTTTTTACAGGGAACCCAAATGCAGCTGCCGCTGTGAACCAAGCCTAAGGCTAATATGTTACAAGATGCCACCTGTGTGCAACTAATAACATTCTGTTTATTCTGCCACTTCCATGTGATTAGTAATTAATACATGTTAGGGCTGGAGAAGGCTCATGCCATACCGTGGCTGCTTATAATACAAGTAGATTATCACATACAACACAGGTAGAAATTAACTAGTTCACCGTTGAGGTTTTTTTTCCCCTTATAGACCAGAGCGATTTTCACATTTGGTGGTACATTTTGCTACAAATGACTTTACTCTAAATGCATTTTAATGGGGGGGAAAAAAAGGTAAAAAATTGGAAAAAAATCATTATTTCTCAGTTTTCATCCATTATAATTTTAAAATAATACATGCTCCTGTAATTAAAAATCACATATTTTATTTGCCCAATTGTCCTGGTTATTATAGCGTTTAAATCATGTCCCTATCAGAATGTATGGCGACAATATATTATTTGGAAATAAAGGTGTATTTTTTCAGTTTTGCGTCTGTCACTAATTACAAGCCCATATTTGCAAAAATAACAGTAATATACCCTCAGGGCATACATGAAAGCCTTGAACATCCCACAGAGCACAGTTCAAGCGATCATTCAGAAATGGAAGGAGTATGGCACAACTGTGAACCTACCAAGACAAGGCCGTCCACTTAAACTCACAGGCCGAACAAGGAGAGCGCTAATCAGAAATGCAGTCAAGAGGCCCATGGTGACTCTGGACGAGTTGCAGAGATCTACAGCTCAGGTGGGGGAATCTGTCCATAGGACAACTATTAGTTGTGCACTGCACAAAGTTGGCTCTTATGGAAGAGTGACAAGAAGAAAGCCATTGTTAACAGAGAAGCATAAGAAGTCCCGTTTGCAGTTTACCACAAGCCATGTGGGGGACACAGCAAACATGTGGAAGAAGGTGCTCTTGTCGGATGAGACCAAAATGGAACTTTTTGGCCAAAACGCAAAACGCTATGTGTGGCAGAAAACTAACACTGCACATCACTCGGAACACACCATCCCGACTGTCAAATATCGTGGTGGCAGCATCATGCTCTGGGGTTGCTTCTCTTCAGCAGGGACAGGGAAGCTGGTCAAAGTTGATAGGAAGATGGATGGAGCCAAATACAGGGCAATCTTGGAAGAAAACCTCTTGGAGTCTGCAAAACACTGGAGACTGGGGCGGAGGTTCACCTTCCAGCAGGACAACGACCCTAAACATAAAGCCAGGGCAACAATGGAATGGTTTAAAACAAAACATATCCATGTGTTAGAATGGCCCAGTCAAAGTCCAGATCTAAATCCAACTGAGAATCTGTGGCAAGATCTGAAAACTGCTGTTCACAAACGCTGTCCATCTAATCTGACTGAGCTGGAGCTGTTTTGCAAAGAAGAATGGGCAATGATTTCAGTCTCTAGATGTGCAAAGCTGGTAGAGACATACCCTAAAACAGTGCTGTCCAAAGGGCGGCCCGCAGGCCGCATCCGGCCCGCCAGGCCTCCTGCTGCGGCCCGCTCTTCTCTCTGAGGTGCAGGCATGGCTTGCGCTATGGGCGCCATGCCTGCTCCCTCCTATAGTGGCCTTGTCCCCGCTGCCTGTGTCCCAATGCCTGTGTGTCACTATCTAACTAGGGGGCACCTGTCACTATCTAACTAGGGGGGCACCTGTCACTATCTAACTGGGGAGGCACCTGTCACTATCTAACTGGGGGGCACCTGTCACTATCTAACTTGGGGGGCACCTGTCACTATCTAACTGGGGGGGCACCTGTCACTATCTAACTGGGGGGCACCTGTCACTATCTAACTAGGGGGGCACCTGTCACTATCTAACTGGGGAGGGGCACCTGTCACTATCTAACTGGGGGGGGGGGCACCTGTCACTACCTCATCTGGCCACACCACAGCATCACCGCCAGCCAGGCCACAGCATCACCGTAAGGCCTTTCAGCCCACACATCATCCACAATCCGGTCAAAAACAGTATTGCCAGGCACAGGAGCCCGTAGAGGAGAATTTAGAAGCCAGGTGAGAGGTGTCTACCATATTAAAGGGGCATTCTGCCTATTTATGTGAAATGCTGTCTATGTATGTGCCTCATGACTGCTGACTGAATTGCTGAATTACAGCTGCCCTAAAAGACTGGCAGCTGTAATTGCAGCAAAAGGTGGTTCTACAAAGTATTGACTCAGGGGGCTGAATAATTATGCACACCCCACTTTGCAGTAATTGATTTGTAAAAAATGTTTGGAATAATGTATGATTGTTGCTCCACTTCTCACGTGTACACCACTTTGTGTTGGTCTTTCATGTGGAATTCCAATAAAATTGATTCATGTTTGTGGCAGTAATGTGACAAAATGTGGAAAACTTCAAGGGGGCTGAATACTTTTGCAAGCCACTGTAAATGTTAATAACACTCCCATAACTTCAGTTCCCAAAGGACGGTGCTTGGGGATAATATTCGACTCATCTTTCTCTTTTACTCCTCATGTTCACTCCATAACCAGGTCCTGCCATCTCCAACTCACAAACATATCCCGCATCCGACCTTTTCTCACTCAAGACACAACTAAAATGTTAATACACACTCTTATAATATCTCGTCTGGACTACTGCAACATACTTCTTTGTGAACTACCTTTTAACAGACTGCCCCCGCTCCAGTCGGTACTGAACTCAGCTGCTCGTCTCATTCATCTCTCTTCTCGAACTTCCTCTGCTGACCCTCTCTGTCAAGCTCTTCATTGGTTGCCAATTAACCAGAGGATTCAGTTCAAACGCCTAACCCTAACCTACAAAGCTCTCCACAATCTCTCTCCCTGGTACATATCCTCACTATTTTCCAGATACAAACCCAATCGCAATCTCAGGTCTGCACATGATCTTCTGTTGTCCTCCTCTAGAATTACTTCCTCACATTCACATTTACATGATTTTGCACGCGCTTCACCCCCTCTCTGGAATGCCCTCCCACAACACATCCGTCACTCGCCAACCTTTGTTACCTTTAAACACTCTCTAAAAACGAATTTGTTCCGACAAGCATATGCGCTACCTTAGGCCACTTCCCTTTGTCCTAAGACCAAATTGCACTCCTACTAGGTATCCTAAAACACACTGCCACTATATACAGATATTTGTTGTATACTACCCTTACTTTTGTTTCCCCCCCCCCCCCCCCCCCCATTCCCTTTAGATTGTAAGCTCGCAAGAGCAGGACTCTCTCTCCCTTTTGTTTCTTGGAAATCATACATTTTATCATGTTACTTTTATCACTGTCATTACCAACTCTGTATTTTGTATCATTTTTTGTATTTTGTCTCTAATTATGTATCTTGTTTATTGGTGTACACCATTGTCTGTATTATTATGTACCCCATGTTTGTTTCTTACTTTGTACAGCGCCATGAAATTTGTTGGCGCTGCTTTATAAATCAATAATAATAATAAATAATAACTGTAAGGCAGCTCATACAAGTTAAAGAGGGATCCATTAAGAGTACACATGTATGAACTGACCAATTCTCAAGGGTTTTGCAACCACCAGAAGGTGTATGAAAGGTGTACGCAATAAAACGGCACCTGACAATTTGGGCGCCCAGGAAAGCCGATTGTGGAATATTGGTTAATGTACCGATATTCTACTATTAAATGTAAAGAAGGATCGTAAAATATCAGCATTGAATACTGATATTTTACTATAGCTAAACCTAACCCTACTCTCAAACAGAACCCTTCCCCCTGAAGCCTAACCCTATCTGTCCCGCCTCACACAAACACCCTACCTGACGCCTAACCCTAACCGCCCTCCCTTGCACACACATCCTTCTTGTCGCCTAACCTTAAACACCACCCACACCCCCCCCAAAGCCAGTCGCCACAAAAACACCCCCCACACCACAAGCCCCTGCCATCGCCTCCCCCCTATTGCCAATCGCCGCAAAAATAAAAAACTTTGTTTTTCGGGTACCGTCATAGGCATCCGCTGCATTAGCCATATTGAGAGGTAATTTTTGGGCATCCGCAGCTGCCGATAAAAATCAGGCACTGGATCTTATAGAATGCCCAAGTTTCCCCTAAATACCGCTATTTCAATGGGTGCCTATGGTGGCGCCCAAATGTCCTGTTTCCGTATGAACAGACGTGCATACATTCATATTTATAACATGGGGGGATTTTCATGCAAATAATACAGGTGCCGGCCTTTAGGGAAGGAAGACTGGATGATTGGACAAGATTCCAGTAATCAGATCAATCTCCCCACCAACGGCAACTAGCCAGCAGCTTCTGCACAGCGCTCACAAGCCCTGGCCTCTATAAATATTGCTTTGAGTTTAATATAGATGATTTTATAGTTTAATAAAATCAAATTATAGTGTTATTTTGGACTGCATCCAGGGAAAGCAGGGCAGGTGAATTCACTGGAGCTCATTTCCTGGTGGCTGGCTTAGAGAATTCCTAATGAAGAGTTGTGAGTGAGCCTCCCACTCTGTCAGCCAGGAACAGATGCAAGCCATCTACTCGGACTAGTCTTTCTAAACAGCACTGGTGACTAATGACTCCAGCAGATCCAGTGGTGAAGGTGCAGCAACGCTGTGACTGCTCCACCTAGCACATGACGGCTCCCAGCTGGAGAGTGTTTGGAGAGTGGCAGCAGAGGCTGCTGTTTGTGTTTTATGGGACATTGTTATGACCTTACTAATTGTGTGCTTGTTTTCTTTTACAGGGAGTGAGGAAAGGATTATGAATGATGGGGAGTTGGGCTCTGTGACATGCAAACCTCTAACTACACACAGCTAATTACTGTGTCACCATTAACACTTGAGCAGCCAAAATATAAAGTACTTTGCTAAATTAAACAGAATGGAACAGATAGTGAGCTTAGCTGATGGGTAGCTGTGATGGGAGCGATGCTGTTTGAGCAATGATCTCTGTGTAGAGGCCTAATTTTTCAGACCCGCAGACCCGCTACCTGCACCCGACCCGCAACCCGATTAAAATCAAGACGGGTACCCGAACCTGACCCACAACATTACTAGGGATGATCACAGATATGCACGTTTTCTGAGTTGATGCAAATGTATATGCAAATATATGCAGCTTGAAAATGGACCAATCAATTTAAACCTGGGTTTTAATTGATTGGTCCGTTTTCAAACTGCATACATTATCAAACAAATTTGCATAATTTTGGAAAAATTTGCATCTCATTGATCATCCCTACTACTTACCACTTGCAACCATTATTTCTCACCAGAAAAGCTTGAGGTAGACAGCCGTAGACTTTCATTGCTCTGATGTGCTACTTTTTTTTGTATAAATTCTTAATTTTCCCCTAAACATTTTTTTAAATAACAATAAGACTTAAGTAGAAAAAATTAATACAAATATCAATTCACATTAATCAATTATATAAATACATCAAATGAGTGCACTCTCAATGTCTTGGCCCACAACTTTTCATCTCTCCGTGTCACCACTACAATATAAATGAATCAACCACTATACCCCCGGGTATCCCATACCTAGCTCTATTCTACTGATCCCACTAGTCCCGATGTGCCACTTTTTAAAGAGCCTACTGTAGTGACATATAGTATGCAATAAATTATTCACGATACCCACTTTTACTGTAATTTTCCTGATTTCAGCAACAGAGACACTTCTATAGATATCTATGTATTACGGTATGGTACTTGCGTATTATCCCATCTGGAAAGTTTGGCAGCTTTTTGTTAAAGTTCTGTTTGCTCCCCCAGGAAGATCTGACCATTTTTGGAAAGCTGAAAGTCCCGGCTTTCTGTTGCACCAGGTCCCATGTCGGTATGATGCTCAGTTCCCAAGTTATGGGGTTTTGAAGGAGGGGTGTCCCCTGAACTTGGCTGCAGAAAGTGCAATTACAGAAGTACGGGATGAACCCGACATGATGATGATAAGCAGCACACCTGGTAGGTCTTCTTCTTCCTTCGTAGCATAAATCTGTCTTCAAAACGTATTTCAAGTGCCCTGTGTCTCTCATTACAGATGAAGGAGCAGTGCAGCTATGCACCCTCATCTCCTCTCTGTCTTACTGGCATGGGCAGGAGACTCAATTCCACTGTGCTCTCTGCAGCAAAGTGCAGGGGACAACAGTTGTACCCCCCCCCCCTAACTTGGGAATGGGGCATCACATTGACTCAGGACAGAGTGCAAAGGAAATCTGGGAGCTTTCCAAAAATGGTTAGATCTGGCTAGGGGATCAAACAGGACTTTCACTAAAAGCTGCCACACTTTACAGATGGGAAAATATGTAAGTACCTACTGTACATTGGTACATAACCCTGCCCTCCCAGTAGTGTTTGGTCTCGGCTGATAAGCTATGCCGAATTCTCTCCCCCGGAGAATTCTGGGGCACCAGGTTTACATTTTGTACTGGCTTTGGAACTCTCAGTAGCCAAACATTCTGTTGGGATCACCTGACTAAATATGTTGCCACCTGTGATAAATTTCAGAATGTAAATCAGGGTGAGGAAAGATTCTACAATGGGCAAACACTAACAAAATAATTTATAAATGAATATTGTAAAAATGAAGCAATTTTATTCATTAGGTTATTTTCACTACAGTTCCTCTTTAAGGTGCTGATCTGTAGTGATGAACAGAACCAACATCTATGTTCTCTGTTGTTCCCTGTGGCATTTGTCACTATCAAAGCAGCAGTCAATTACACACGGGGACCAGCCTGATCATCACTCTATAAACAACGACAAGCAGCCCCTACGTTGCCCTGACATTGAAGCTTACTATGGCAGCAGCAAGGAAGGCATCCTTTTTGTTTTAACATTTTATGCCAGCATTAAGAGGGACAATTTTATAAGTGAGATGTGCCCAAATCCTAAACGGAGCCTTGTGAGGAGAAATGACTTATCAGTGCTGACACAGCTGATGGAATTAAGCAAGTCCGCTTACAGCACAATAGAAAGAGCAGAACGCACTGTTTTAGCAGTCTTTCACAGCAGTTTGATCAATAGAAAAGGGTATGTTAAATAAATGAGTACATTTTGTTTCTGTTAGTGAAGGATGAATAGCAAATTATTTATTTTCTTTAAGAAAAAAAAAAAAGGCTTGTAAGAAATTAGTTGTGTGCAAGTAAAAACTAAGGATTTTTAAAGCAATTTGCAGCTTACGGTTTCCCAGGTCAAGGATTGCAACTTCTAGCAGGTATGATTAAAGCCTGTCCCATCTACCTCCAGCCTCTAGGGGCCACTATTGGTATTTCAGTAATGTGCTTACTCAGAGCCTGAACGTGTACTGGGCCTCGCTATACAGCTGGCGTGTAGGTCAAAGTTCCCCAACCCTGTCCTCAAGGCCCACCAACAGTACATGTTTTTCAGAATACACCACAAACATTCACAGGTGAGGTAATTAGTGGCTCAGCAGAGCTGATTAACTACCTGTGTGGATTTCTACAAAACATGCACTGTTGGTGGGCCTTGAGGACAGGGTTGGGGAACACTGTAGGTGACTTTCCATCGAGAAAATCATTTACCTTAAAGGTAGGAGTAATGACATGATCTACCTCCCCAGTCATTATATTTCCTTTTATAACATTTTTTAAAGGGGTTCTTCCGCAAATGAGGAAAAAAATAAAAAGTGGTTTATGCATAAACTATTTAACATCCTTCTAAAATAGTGTAAAAAGTTTTGGTACTTATCCGTTAGCCGGGCGCATCCGGCAGGTGGCGACAAAACTCCACCAGAGTTACATCTTTCCCTACTATCCATGTCGGCCTGGAGGGGGAATAGTAATTAGCACCACCTGCCGGATGCGCCCGGCTAACGGATAAGTACCAAAGTTTTTTTTTTAAAAATGAATGGTTTCATCAATATAACATGTATTGTAAATAGTGACGTATGAAAGACTGGGAGGCTAATCCATTTGTTAGGGGTGTTTTTTTTTTTTACTTTCTTTTACAACCATAACTGCTGCCTACATAGTTTTCATTGGTATAACCCACTTCTAGCAGGAATCTCTGTTATAACCCTAATAGCTGAGCTCCGCTGAGCTGCTGAATATGTGTTTACATTGTTGCTAGGCAACCAGACCCCATGCAGAGACTCATTTTGTAAAAAGAGTCATAAGCTGCAGGGAAAATTAGTCCCATCTACACCATATGATTCTTTGTTAGATTCGATTCAATTTGCTTCGATTCATTGATTTGATTTGATTCAACCACCCCTAAAAAAAAAACCACCCCTAGCAAATGGATTAGCCTCCCAGCCGTCATCCGTCACTATTTACAATAATTGTTATATTGATGAAACCATTCATTTTTAAAAAAAACTTTTTACACTATTTTACAAGGATGTTTAATAGTTTATGCATAAACCACTTTTAATTTTTTTCCTCATTCGTGAAAGAACCCCTTTAAACCAAACCTGTGACTTGAAAAAATACAAAATTTGATGCTTGTCTCAGTAGAGGAAAGCTCCCCGGATCTTTCAGAGGCTTCTCCAATCCTTATTGTGCCAAACCCTGGTCTCTAAACCTACCTCTTTGTGGTGGCCACGCTCCTGTCCAGGAATGAGCGCAGCAGCACCGCACAGGTGCACTGGTGGCCCACGACTACGCAGTTGTAAGGCTTGGTGGTGTATTCTCCACAGTCAGCATGCAACGCATGAGCTGGCGTGGAGGAGGTACACACACTAGCACCAGGAAACAGGCTATCCCTAGTATAGTGGAGGGGAGGACTGACTCCAATAGGAGATTGTGGCGCACAGAGCCGGTGCAGATCTGACAGCCACAAACAATGCTTTCGTTATAACGTCTCAGCGCAAAGTAGCGCTGAGCGCACAAACCAGAACTGAGGAGATCAGGACAGGTAGACAGAATGAACGCTTGCTAGCTAGCGGCTACTTAGCGACAGCAAGCGTCCAAAACCAGACAGACTGGAAATGAGGCAGCCAATGCGATGCGGCGATGGCGTGCCTCACAAAGACAGGACAGGATAGTCAGAAAATAGCAGGATTAAGATAGATGAACGTAACACAGATAAATATACAATAAGTATGTTTTCCTAGCGTATTACAATTACAGCTATCAATGAAACTATTTGTAACGTCTGACTAACATATGTATATATCGGCAATGAACCGATATATGACATAAGCAGGAACGCTGACTAGGAATGGAGTAACACAGGGAACAGGACTCAGAAGGATTCGCTATCTCTTCGCAGAGATGAACGCAATCCACAAACGGTAACAGAACAGGATTCAGAAGGATTCGTTATCTCTTCGCAGAGATGAACGCAATCCACAAACGGTAACAGAACAGGATTCAGAAGGATTCGTTATCTCTTCGCAGAGATGAACGCAATCCACAAACAGAACCAGGAGCAGGGTAACTACCTCAGCACGGGTGGTCACGGTATGCACAACCTACCAAAACGTGCTGGAAAGCTGACTAACTGCACACAGGATATAAACAGTTCGTGTACGTATACATCAGCGACACTGATGTATTAACGTAACACAAATACAAGGAAAATAATAAACGTGCTGGTATGCATATATATTGGCAATGAACCAATATATGATGCAAAGACCAGCAAGGTATCTTTATAACCAGAAACACGATCGGGGGCTAAAGCGACAGCAAGACAGGCTTAAGCTGAAGCTATGAAAACCCAAGGAAACCCTGCAGGAAGCAGATCTTTATACTGAGGTCATCCAATGGGAGCAGACATGCAGATTCCCACACAGGTGAATGATAATCAGTCACAAGCCGACAGCAGGGAAAGACAGACAAAGCTATGCAGCTTGCATGGAAATAGATCAGAACTGCCTGAGCTGCAGCACTACTTCCAGCAATAGCTGCTGCAGCAGCGATCATTACAGTACCCCCGCCTTTAAAAGCGGATTCCAGACGCTTTTCAAAACTGAAATTTCCAACAAAACAGTCTGACTGATAATTCATGATGACCGGGACAGCCCGGCAAGACCGAATTCCAGAATCAGTCCCCACAAGACTGGACCCATCAGAACCAGAACCTACAGAACCATGCCCATCAGTACTACAAGCCCCAGTGTGACACCCATCAGAACCATGATTTCCAGAAGAAAGCCCTCCGAAACACCCTGAGCGATACCCACCGCCTTCCAGGAACCGTTCAGAAACGCCAAAGCCTTTGCAATGCCCACCGGTACTGTCTTTACCAACACAAAACCCACTGTTGAACCAGTCCAAGGCACCAGGACAAGTTTTCTCAGAGACCTCCCAGAACACCTTGAAGCTCCAAAGAGATCCCCATAGGTCAGAATGCCCTTTAGGCTCACATGGAGAACTATCAAGAACCCCTATGGAACCTAGGGCAATTCCCGAGTCAGGGCCACAAGGACAAACATCAAAATCAGGGCTTTCAGGGACCAGAACCATCTCTGGGCATGCAGGCAGACTGGCAACATCAGAACATGTTCCCACTAAGGAAGCATCAGAGCACGCTAACACCTTAAACACACTTGGGCATTCTGGCACACAAAGAACATCTGGGCACACTGGCACAAGAGAAACCACTGGGCATGTCAAGGAACTGTGAGCCTCAGGGTCAGCCAAGACAGGACCAAAACCAGGACTGGCCCAAAAAAAATCATCATGACTAGACTTCGCAACTACTGGATTTTTACACGAGAATGCAGGATCAGACTTAGATGTCGCTGATTCCAGCAAAGTCAGTAACAAATCAGATTCAGGGGCACTAACAAGACAGGACAAATCTTCTGATGTATGCACTGAACCAGATAGGGACTCCACAACTACCTCTGGACTGGACAGAGACTCATCTAATACACTGGATTGGAGCTCATGAGGCGCTGCAGAACAAGTCAGCATTGCAGCAGCCCCCACTGGACTAGGCAAAACTGAGGAATTCCCTGGACAGGAAGGGGACTCTGGAACCTCTGCCACAGCGGCCAGAGAACCAGAATCTTTCAGGATACAGGGCTGGGTTTCAGGAACACACATCAGACCGGACTGAAATTCTGAGATTTCTATTATTTTGACCAGAGAATCAGAATTATCCATGTTACAGGGCAAGACTTCTGAAACATTCAGAGGACAGGGCTGGAGTTCCTCAGCTGTTACAACACTGGAGAGGGACTCAACATTGGTTAAATCAGACTGTGTACAGGGCAAGGTATCTAACACAATTGCTGACGAGGACAATATTTCAATGGCTTCTGCTTTGCTGGGCAGAAATTCATCAAGTTTTATTAGAGCAGACTGTAATTCCAAAACAGCTGCTAGACAAGTGAATATTACTGCAACACCAACTGAGGTAAGCAGTGCTTCAGCCTCCTCTGCTAGAGGGTTTAAAGTATCCAAAGTACTGGGTGAAGCATAAGACTCTGCGACCACAGCTTCACTGGACAGGATCACTGAACAGTCCATATTGCAGGGCAAAACCATGGAAGCACCTGCTGGACAGCATAATGATTCTGTGACCTGAGTTTCATTGGAGAGATCTACTGCACAATTCATGGTACAGGGCAAATTTATTGGAAAATTTTCTGAACAAGGTAATACTTCTGCGATTTCAGGTTCACATAGCAGATGCTCTGAGCTATTCACGAAACTAGAGCGAGGTGTAGAAACAGGAAGATCAAGACACAATGTTTGCGCATCTGAATCACCATTCATTTGTAAAATTGGAAAATTCAGATGCTGGGGTTCTGAGTTTACTAGACAGGATTGCTGGGACTCGGAAACTGATGTAGTGCATCTATTGGCATCTGCTGGATCAGACAGGAGTTGAACTTTATTAACACAGGTAATTTCTGCAGAAGTGTTTGCAGAGACAGGCAAGATTTTTCTGGTGTCTGTTTCACTAAACAAAGAGTCATGAGTACTGGCTAGGCTGGACTCGGAAGTCAGCAGGACCTCTGGATTCTCTGCTGAGAAATTTGCGCAGGGCAAGGTTAAGAATGTATCAGTGGCTTCTGTTTTACTGGGAAGTAACACTGAGTTATCCATGGTACAGGGTGGAATTGCAGGAACTTCAATTTCACACAAAAAGAGCTCCGAATCACCTGCTGAATCAGCCAAAGGTGCTGAAGCAGGCGGGTCAGAACGCCAAATTTGCGAATTCGGAGTCACATAAAAATCATCCAAAATCAGTTCCCACACATCAATCAAGGGAGCCACACAGTCATACCTACACACACCAGCCTCTATTAGGTTATAGGCTGACTTAATGCATGCGTTCAATACCATTTCACTTTTTGCACTGTAAAATTGACAAAATGAACTTGAATCATTCTTCCATTCACAGACCAGGGCTTCCATCTCTCCCCTCTCGAATGGAGGATCCCATGCATACTTAACAGGCAGATCATGGTTTGCAGATATGATTGTGGCAGGCACATGTATAGGGTTAATTAGCAGGTGATTGGCAGATTCCTTATTCTTAAGAATCTCCAATACCTGTAGCAAGTGTTGAACTGTAGTGTATGCAAACTTCCCTTGGTTCACAAATAAGTTGATTTGTTCAATACTCTGTAATATCTCATCATAATCATACTCAGATAATTCTTTTAAACAAAAATCTTTATTTTCCCTAGCCAGGGAGGAAAGTTCATTAGTAGTTTCATAAGTCCATTTAACTCCCCTGAAAGACAATTGCATTTCATTATCTGTTAATGGCAGAATCTCATTATAGGTCTCAGTCGCTAAGGATAACGATTCTGCAGATTGGACACGTTTCTTAGAACGTTTGCGTTTTGCCTTTGACCTTGCGGTTTTTGGTGATTTATTCAAGGCTGCAGGAAAATTATCAGTAACACTTTCTGCTTGCTGAACATTTTTGCAAGCAATTGAAGGAGTAGCTGATTGGCCTGCTGCCAGGAGTTCATTAAGAGGAAAAGGCAATGGATCTATGCGCAACCAGTTATGGATCACAAACGCTAGAAATTCCAGCGGTCTATCTTTCAAATCGGAATGATTGAGAACATCAAATGCCCACTGGAATAATTCCCCTTTAAACAAAATATAACTTAGTTGGAGTGCCCAGGTTGAAACAGGAGTCGCTTGGAGACCAGGATTGGTCAGGAACCTGGCACATTCAGAGAAAAACTCATTTTCTGTTTCAGAGCTAAGTTCTTCAAATTTCTTAAAGGAACAGGAACCATAATTAACAGTGTCATACTTTCTAAGAATCCCCCCCACAATGGGGATTGGTAATGGGGTTTTCATAATGTAAGGCTTGGTGGTGTATTCTCCACAGTCAGCATGCAACGCATGAGCTGGCGTGGAGGAGGTACACACACTAGCACCAGGAAACAGGCTATCCCTAGTATAGTGGAGGGGAGGACTGACTCCAATAGGAGATTGTGGCGCACAGAGCCGGTGCAGATCTGACAGCCACAAACAATGCTTTCGTTATAACGTCTCAGCGCAAAGTAGCGCTGAGCGCACAAACCAGAACTGAGGAGATCAGGACAGGTAGACAGAATGAACGCTTGCTAGCTAGCGGCTACTTAGCGACAGCAAGCGTCCAAAACCAGACAGACTGGAAATGAGGCAGCCAATGCGATGCGGCGATGGCGTGCCTCACAAAGACAGGACAGGATAGTCAGAAAATAGCAGGATTAAGATAGATGAACGTAACACAGATAAATATACAATAAGTATGTTTTCCTAGCGTATTACAATTACAGCTATCAATGAAACTATTTGTAACGTCTGACTAACATATGTATATATCGGCAATGAACCGATATATGACATAAGCAGGAACGCTGACTAGGAATGGAGTAACACAGGGAACAGGACTCAGAAGGATTCGCTATCTCTTCGCAGAGATGAACGCAATCCACAAACGGTAACAGAACAGGATTCAGAAGGATTCGTTATCTCTTCGCAGAGATGAACGCAATCCACAAACGGTAACAGAACAGGATTCAGAAGGATTCGTTATCTCTTCGCAGAGATGAACGCAATCCACAAACAGAACCAGGAGCAGGGTAACTACCTCAGCACGGGTGGTCACGGTATGCGCAACCTACCAAAACGTGCTGGAAAGCTGACTAACTGCACACAGGATATAAACAGTTCGTGTACGTATACATCAGCGACACTGATGTATTAACGTAACACAAATACAAGGAAAATAATAAACGTGCTGGTATGCATATATATTGGCAATGAACCAATATATGATGCAAAGACCAGCAAAGTATCTTTATAACCAGAAACACGATCGGGGGCTAAAGCGACAGCAAGACAGGCTTAAGCTGAAGCTATGAAAACCCAAGGAAACCCTGCAGGAAGCAGATCTTTATACTGAGGTCATCCAATGGGAGCAGACATGCAGATTCCCACACAGGTGAATGATAATCAGTCACAAGCCGACAGCAGGGAAAGACAGACAAAGCTATGCAGCTTGCATGGAAATAGATCAGAACTGCCTGAGCTGCAGCACTACTTCCAGCAATAGCTGCTGCAGCAGCGATCATTACAGCAGTAGCACAGAGCTACGTGTGCATGGAGGAAAAAGTCGTGCACAAGTGGCTCCATGCTACAGCGCAGGTGCAGACCATATCGGACCTGAGCAATGTGGACACACTCGTACACAGTGAGAAGCGCGGCCACACGAACCCATTTGTTAACCTAACGGTGAAGCTCTTGTCAGATAGGTTCAGAGAGTCCCTGAGGCTGAACAGGGAGCTCAAGTTGGAGGGGGAACCCTCTAGATTTTCCAGAGGTTCCCCTCTACTGAGGTATTTATTTTTATTAGAAAATTTGCCTTCAGGTACACTTTAAAATTATAATTTTATGCAATAATATTGTTTTCAGGGAACCCCAGTTTCTAACCCATGTGAACATGTTATTACCGAAGGTGAGCATCTTTCTCAGTTTAGAACGAATGATAATTTGTAGGAAAATTTCTCCCTAAAAGAAAATTCATGGGAAATAGGTGACCTTTTTTTTATCAAATGATCAGTTAGTTGCTTCTCTGATTGGCCAGTCATGATAATGTAATTATGTGTCACTTCTGCTTCTCGTGTAGACGCACTGCGGCCAGCTAATTAAAAAAAGTATAAATCGATCAGCTGATAAACCAATCATGCTCCTCCATGAATTCCCCTAGGAGGAGAAACTCTCCGAGGAGAATTGGCCGTCTCCATTCAGAGGATCCGTTGCCTAACAATTGCATTATTATTATTGTTTTATAAAACGCCAACATATTCCGCTGTGCTATATCAGCAGTTCACTGGATATGCCTTATTTAAAATAAAGGTTGTCTGTAGTAACTGAAGTGGATCTCTTACCAACATTATTAAATTAAATATGTGTTGATTAAATCAATGCAGCAAAATATAACAACTTTACGAGGAACAAAAACCTTCTGCTGCAAAATTTTCTTTGACAATATCGTCCCTCTTGGCTCTAAGATGAATATGTAGTTTTTGCAAATACCCCAATGCAGTACATTCCTGCCAGCATTTAGAGTGGACCATCTCAGCTGATAATCAGGCGTGTGTACGGTAGCCGGTGACCCCCGACCCCCAGGGCGGATCTACTCACCCTCAGTGGCGCTGATCCCCCAGTGATCCCGTTGTTCGCTCCGCTGCCCACTGCGTGACATCACACATGCTCCGCTCGCCATCCCTCCTTCGCCCCCCCCCCCCCCCCCCCCCCGCATAGCAACATAGTGCAACATCAGCAACACAGCTGACAAGCGTGTGTGCAGCCAGACCCAGAGATGTCGCCCAAGTGGGTCGGGTGCTGATCCCCGATGGGCGACATCCGTCAAGGGTGTGTATACACCTTTAACTGTACTGATCTAGCAAAAAAAAAAACCCAAAGTTTACAAATGTGTATGCGTTTCCTCTAAGTAATTGCCTTGTTTTTTATTATTGGTATTATTATATTAATATTATTGTATGCCATGTTCTTATATAGGAAGCAAAGTGATCTTAGCTTTAGTCCATGGCATAGATCTGCATCCATTGGACTAACCAACCGTTAGAACCAAAGTTCTAAGTGGGGTTAGTTTTAAATGTACACATTTATCTCATCATACTCCATGTCAATAAAGCGGACCTAAAGTGTGAAAATAATTTCCATACTGCCAGCACAATCTACATAAGTTATAATAGAGTAGCAACAATATATATTTCAAAACTAACCCTTTGTGGCAGAAAATACATGTTTTGTTGTTAAGCCACACCCCTCTTAAAAAACTGCCACGGCAGTCTTCTGCCCATGCAAAGGTTGGGCATCAGGTAGGTAGTTTGTGAGGGATGTTTTTGTGTAGGGGGGTTTTAGGGTTAGGTGTCAGGGGGGAAAGCTTCTGTGTGAGAATAAGGTTAAGTCTAGCCATAGTTAAATATAGGAATATAATACCGATATTTTAAACTTTAATAGTATAATTGTATACTTTAAAAGTATAATTGATATTAAATACCAATATTTTACTACTGGGATTACTGGGCACCCAAATTTCCATGCATCTTTTTTCAATATGCACATATTATATACCCCATGTTTGCGTCTTACTTTGTGCAGCGCCATGGAATATGTTGGCGCTTTATAAATACATATTAATGTAAGCTAACGTCTGTAGAATAATGTTGCGTGTGTGAGCATCTATGCAGCATATATAACCCTCATTCTATAGCTGAGAATATCACCTCTTGGTTTTTTTTAATGAAGTGATGTTTTCATTGAACGACAAGCTGTGGAGAAGTATCCAGTTAGCTCGATAGTCATTCCTTTCAGACAATTCCTCCTCACAGCTCATAATCAGGGACTCAGATGAAGGCAGCACTTAACCTCTGTGATGTGTTTCCTGCTCCTGCTGCCTATCACCACCATGGGCTGGATTTATTGGCACAGGCGATAAACAAAAGGAATCTCCCTGGAGATGGAAACATATAAAATTCCAGATGTTTCCAGACTGTGTTCAGGACTTGCTCTGTGCATGTCTCCTTGCTGCGGCCAGGCTGCAGGAAGACACTCAGCTCCACATACACAAACACAGACCATCCTCTTCAAGGCCAGAACTTTCAAACAAACACACAGAATCCGCTTTCTTTCCTCTGCCACTCCAGAGGAATTGCTTTGCCAAAGACAATCTTGCCCCTGAGCAGTGGCTTCCTGGCTTCTGCTGGGGCTCTTAGGAATCACCTTTGAACTGTAAGGAGTGAGCCGTACCCTGTCTTCCTGCAAGATGTCCTGGTGATGAATGAGGAAAGACTTGCAAGGCACATGTGCACTGGACAGATAAACCTGAATGGCTTGTGGCCTCTTGGTCAATACGTTAGCAGTGTCCCAGGGTCAGAGGCTCCGGCCTTTTCACCAGCTGGGAGATTTAATCTTCAGAACCTATTTCCACTACCTTCCCTTCTTCTCATTGTGTATAACTGAGACGTCCGTAGGATGCCTTAATTCCTCCATTGTTCCATCCTCTCATTCCTGTAGATTCCTTTTTTCATCATTAAGGTGGCCACTAACAGTCCAATTTCTAGCGAAAAATCGTTAGAGCGATCAGAAATTCTGATCGGACTGGTTGTAAATAATCTCCATTGATGGTCACAATCGATTATATAAACTTTTAGTCTATCGCAATGTAACTGGGTTGGTTATAAATAATGCCAGTTGGTGCTATCTAAATTTTTTCATATTTGCCAGTAGCAAAGGTGATGACATGCCGGCTCATTGTGGATCAAACGAAATAAATAAATTACAAGGAAAATATCAAGTATTTTTTGATCTCTCTTCTATTTTTTACCTTCTCGCTTTGCAATGTATTCATTTATTTTTCTCCCTTTTTGCTAAAGTTAGGCCTGGGGCCCACTGGCTGCACATTTCAGGGAGCCACAATTACGGTGTTCAATTCATGCAAGTACTTTCCATTGAAAGTGCTGAAAAGTTATTTTAAATTGATGATGAAAAATTATCACTGTGAGAAAACGCGGAAAAGCCGCCGCATATACCAAGAGCAAGGCGGCTGACTCCGCGTCCAAATCGGCGGTTTGCACGCATAGACATGCGTCTGGTAGTATGGTGGAATGCGGGAAGCCGCCGCATGTCCTGACAGCAAAAGCGTCTGTTTCCGCGTCCAACGCGGCGGTTTGCATGCAGCTGCATGCGCTTGGTGTGGCTGGGTCTGTTAGTGCACATAGGCAGATGGAGAGCTACGCGCGCGCTGGCCTGAACTCAGGACCTTTATACCAGCAGGGAAAGTATCAGCTGATCAGGAAGATCAGCTGATTCCTGCAGGACTCATGATTGGCTGAATGGCTCGGGCGGGGCGGCAGAGTCCAGCAACTATATATTCTGCTGCTTGTCAGTTGCTGGTTGTCTGCCATTGCTAACACTTGCGTGAAGGCACTCAGACCTTAGCTAGACCCGACAGTGTGCCAGAACCGGCTGGAGCTGGGAATCCACACTGAGTCAGATTCTTGATAGCTTAAAGTACTAATTGAATTGTATTATTTGTTAGACCAGTTCCAGGGTGTTGAGATCAAGGCCCTCACACCCCAGACTAGGAATGCTGTGTATCTTCTGTGTATTCTCTAGCATAGTTCCAGGGTGTTGAGATCAAGGCCCTCACATCCAAGACTAGGGAACTGTATTATCATTTATGTTATACTCCAGACTAGTTCCAGGGTGTTGATGATCACGGAACTCACACCCAAGACTAGGGAATTGTATTATCATTTATGTTATGCTCCAGACTAGTTCCAGGGTGTTGTGAATACGGACCTCACACCCCAGACTAGGATTGTGTTATTACTGTGTTACGTTAGCCCAGTTCAGGGCAAAACCTTACATATTAGCAGCAGGGCTTCCTGCAACCCAGCCTTGGTCCCTCGCTCAGGGGTCCACAGGCTACAGGAATATCACCCACCGCTCAGGGGTGAATTCCTCAGGAGTATAGGCCGCCAGCTCCTCTGGTGGTCTTTACTCAGAGTTGTTGCTGTTGCACCAAACACTTACACTCTCTCCGGTGTCTAGAGGTTAGACATATCTGATTATTGATGATTCCGCAGATCCTCAATAATCGGGTATATCTGTATTCTTGGGGATACTGCGGATCGCCAAGGATCAGATTCTCTCTCTGGTTGCTGACACCAATCGTTACAATCACCTAGGAGAATACTCAGGAGAAAAAGTGAATTGCATATGGGTCAGAGAATTCTGATTGGTCGCTCTGAGCAACGGCTTCACTTCTACCTCTGTTTTGCACCAGTTTACCTTGTGCTGGTTTTAATAAATCTGCCCCATTATGACAGCGTGTTGTACATTTCTTCCTGCACCCCTTTCCGCGATGTTAAAAGTTTCACGAGAGCATTTATGAACAGTGATATGATCATAAAAGAAGCCATTTTACCTTTCCCAAAATTTGTATGGTGTTTTTTTTTTTTTTTTTATGTGAAGAGAACAATTTTCACCAAAATGCAGTGAATTCAGTAAGGCTTGAGAAAAAGTAAATAATTGGATTTTAAGGCAGTTCAATTCATTTTCAAGAACATATCTTCTCAGACCAAGAAAAGTGCATATATACAGAACAGACTTGTGGGTAGATGGCGCCCAAGGTCGATATAATCCTCAAAAACAGTTTTAAAAGAGAGGAATAAAAATGTCCATGAGAGACGAGGGTCAGTCAAATAAGTTAATATAATATGGAAAAAGTGGCTGAAGGTCTTTCACATGGATATCTGACCTCTGATTTTGTGTTCGGTGTGCTAAATGATCTGAATATGATATTTCTGTATGGGACTGGGGGTGGTGGGGGGTGGGGGGTTGGCTCAAAGGGAGACCATCGGGGGGGGGGGGGGGGGTTGTATGTTTTATTGTAACCTTGTTTAAAAATCCAATAAAAATGCTTTTCTAGGAAAAAAAAAAAGGAGAGGAACAGACTGGCTTACCTCTCTTGCCAAGGAAGTCTTGAAAAAACTTTTTATTAACACAAACAACATGTTTCCCGAGAATAGCCCGCTTCCTATAAAAATTCTGCCTAAAAACTAGGGCAATTGAGTTTAGGTGCAGTAACCAGATTTTTGTGGGCCCAACCTGGGACGGGGGGATGGGGATAGTGCATGCGGGGGTGTGGCCATGACATGAGTGGAGCTACCTGAAATGTAAAAGTGTGACTCAAAGGCAGTGGGCCTGAGTGTCTTCCAAAAACACAGTTAGACAAAGTGACCCTAAAGGTAATTAGACAGCGTTCCCCAAACACATAAGAAACAAGTGTTTCCCCCATGATGTGGTGAAACAGGAGATTCCCATCATCAGAAACTGCATGATGCTATTATTACCATTTAGTAATTATGAGCCCCCAAAATGCCAAATTCTACAACAATAACCCTAAAGTAGCAATTGCAGCTACTATGACCATCAAATAATAAATGCAGCAAACGTTTCCTCCCATACGTGGAGTGCAACAAGCATGTGAAATGTGGCAAACATTACCTCTGATTTGTGAAATGCATCAGACATAAATGCATGAAACGTTCCCCCCACTGGGTGCTGTTGGGTGGGAGTGTGACACTGGGTACTGCAGGGTGGGAGGCTGACACTGGGTGCTGCTGGGAGGGAGCGTGACACTGGGTGCTGCTGGGTGGGAGGGTGACACTAGTTGCTGCAGGGTGATAGGGTGACACTGGGTACTGCAGGGTGGGAGGGAGACAAGGAGTATTGCTGAGTGGGAGGATGACACTGGGTACTGCAGGGTGGGAGGGTAACACTAGGTGGTGCAGGGTGGGAGGGTGACACTGGGTGCTGCAGGGTGGGAGGGTGACACTGGGTGCTGCAGGGTGGGAGGGTGACACTGGGTACAGCAGGGTGACACCAAGTGCTGCAGGTTGGGAGGATGAAACTGGGTACTGCAGGATGGGAGGGTGAAACTAGGTGCTGCAGGGTGGGAGGGAGGAAGACAATGGGTACTGCATGGTGGAAGGGTGAAACTGGGTATAGCAGGGTGGGAGGATGACACTAGGTGCTGCAGGGTGGGAGGATCACACTAGGTGCTGCAGGGTGGGAGGGTGACACGGAATACTACAGGGTAGGAGGGTGGCACTGGGGGCTGCAGGGAGGGAAATGACAGTGGGTACAGCAGGGTGGGAGGGTGATACTGGGTACTGCAGGGTGGTAGGTTAACACTGGGTATGGCAGGGTGACAATAGGTGCGTCGGGGTGAGATGGTGTCACTGTGTATGGCAGGGGAAGACGGCAAGAGACCAATCAGCCTGAAGGGGGCTGGAGGAAGCCCCAGGCATGTGTAAAACCGTTTTTTCTCGTCTCAGGGACACTTTAGGGAAAAAATATGCCAGCCTCCATATTCTTCTCACTACAGTTGTCTTTGAAGGTAGCCACTAGTTAGTAGCAATCTGATCTACCAAATGAATGAGGAGCAGAGATTCTTCTTGTCACCACTTGACCTCAATCAGACTTCAGCAGAAATCAGATAAAAAATTGATGGAACCACTGCACCCACTAAGCTCGCTTGTTACCTATCAATGCCATCCAAAGCACAAGACACATCGTTCAAATGTGTATGTAGCTTTCATCTCCAGATCTACTGAGCATTTTTACGTTTTCAAAGAAGAAAATTTCAGACTGTGATCATTTTTTTTCCTCATATCATCAGATTCTATTCAAGTTTCTGACAAATTTGTTTTAAGGCAGAAAACCATGCAAAAAAGTATCATTTTACATTTTAAATGTGGATGTCATCTGTATCTTTGTATAAAAAAATGCTTTTAATCCTAATCCCTATGGGTTGGTGCGTAGTGTCTGCTATTTTCCAGCATGCTTATCTGCAGTGTATTTCCTGCTGTAAGGTTGCTAGTGGAAGGATCATGGGTAATACACAGAAGGCCTATGTTAAACATGTTTTGCAATTATGTGACAAATACCTGTGCATTTAATGATGATTAGAGACAGGGATTGTTGCAGATAGCTGGGGGCCTCTTGGAGTGTCTGTCTGATGCCTGATCTGGCTGCAGGCCTCAGTCTGGTTCATAAGCATGTCCCAGAATTAGCAATGTTTGTAATGAACAGACATAAAGTACTGGAAACTGTCAGTGACTTGACTATAGGCATTGGTATAACAAAAAAACAAAAAAAAAGTTTTATTGCATAAAACAGTTACGGTACAACAGAATAATGAGACCCTGTTCACAGAGCTCAGTTGTGTTGCAGAATAATTCAGAATACTGAATTGCAGAATAATTCTGTATGTCCGCTTACTGCCAGGAATGGGTTTCATTCAGAATTCATCTGGATAATTAACCACTTAACGACTGCCTAACGCCGATAGGCGTCGGCAGGTCAAAGTAGTGTTTCCATGGAAACGAACGAGCGGCCGTTCCATGTCAGTTCACGGAGGGTGTCTCCATGAACAGCCTGCGTAAAGGAGATCGGCGATCCCCAGCCTCTGATTGGCGGGGGATTGCCGCTGTCTGATAGGCCAAAGCCTATTGGAGGTGGTACAGGACGGATCGCTGTCCTGTGCCGCCCAGATCCAGAGCGAGAGGGAGGGAAGGAGAGGAAGGGAGGAATATCGCTGCGGAGGGGGGCTTTGAGGAGTTTCCCCCCCGCTCGGCCACACAGAGCGGCAGCGATCAGACCCCCCCCGGCAGGACATCCCCCTAGTGGGGAAAAAAGGGGGGAAGTCTGATCGCCCTGCCTCTATCCTGATCTGTGCTGCGGGCTGGAGAGCCCACGCAGTACGGATGACACAGAAATCCCCTGGTCCTTAAGTGGTTAATGCACCTTGCTCCATTACAATAGATCTATTCAGCACATTCCACTGAACAGACCCCTCAAGTTTGGGGAGGATGCTATAATTGAGCGAAAGACGCGTCGCACTGACCGCTCGGTAACGGTTGGTTGAAAAACTGATGCCAAATAAAAACTGATTGGTTTCACGGATCAAGTTTTACACAGATCATCCATTTTTGATCCATCCAGTGTCAATCCTGCCTAAGGCCAAGGCCGGATTTATACTTTTTGTGCCCCTAGGAAAGTATGTTGTGTCTCCCTTTTCAAGTGCAGCAGCCCCCCTCCCATTGCATGTGCAGCCCCCTCTTTCATGTGCGATATCCATGTACTACAGCCCCTCTCTTTCATGAACAGCTCTCTTGGGCATCAGTTTCCCTTTTTTGTGTGTTGCTCCCTATTTTCAGCCTCCTCTTTCCTATGTAGCAACTCCTCTTTTATGTCCGGGTGCCTCCCTGGGCTGCAGTTGCCCAAGGCCCAGGCCTTTGTGGCCTTTCCAGAAATCCGGCTATGCCTAAGGCCAAACCCAGTTATACTTGCAGCATTAGAATAAGCAGAAGGCTGAAAAGCAAAGCATCTATTCCAACCTCTGTTAGGCCTTGAACCCACTAGCAGTGCTTTTCTAAGCGTTTACAAATATGGGGATGTGGGTACCCCCCTAGGTGCGACCAAGCCACCCCTGTCCATATCTCAGACTGGTCTAATGGTGCACTAAGATAAGAAATACAAAAGAGAAAGGGCGCTCTGAGACTCTTGCAATAAGGTAAGGTAAGCCCCTCCAGGACAGGTCTCACCTGCTTGTGTTGCGGCTGTCAGGAAGTGCCCAGCCGATACTCGTTTGCGTCCCTCTTTGAGTGAGCCAGGGACCGGGTTATCCGGATTGCCGCTGGAGGTCACATGGTGCAACCAATGTCACTAGAATAGACGTCATCAGTGTCTGTGTTGTATCGTGGAAACCAGGCCGTTCGCTCGTCACTATAGAAGCCAGTGATTGAGCGGCGCCTGGACAACACGTATGCTGCTGGTGAAACACACCGCTGATTGGGTAGTACAGCACTGTGTAAAAAGTCATGGGAAAATGGAAAGGAAATGTATTAAAAGGGAGGAGACAATGCGTTTCACAGAGGTCTGCCCTCCGTTTTATCAAGTCAATAATAAAAGCAAAGTAGCAGTATAATATCTTACAAGCTCAGTTGGTTTACAAGTCATTCAGGATTAACCAATGGGCATTGTATGGGCAGGGCTATGGTATCATAAATAACCAAATAGCGGGGTAAAGGATCGTACATTTATAATACAGGAGCCATTTGACCAAATCGTATGCAAGAAGAGATAGAAATAAAATGAAAGGAGAAAAATATATATATCCAGGAGTAACATAATCAAAGTAGAAGGCACCAATAAGTGGCCAGAGTTAAAGTAGAAAGCACCAAGAAGTAGTCATTTTATTTATTTGACCATAGCCACAATAGCACTAGGTTTTATAGGACGAAAATAAGACCTGTATAGTGCGCTCTTGTTATCAGTAAGAGAGTGCTGGATCTTACTAACCCCCACTATGAACCATGCGAAAAAGAATAGAATATAAATCACCACCCCTCAAATAGAAACAAATGAAAAAGACAAAAAGAGAAAGGAAAAAGAAAAAGGCAACATATTTGTGTAGGTTGCATAATTTTGGTTGAGCTTATCCAAATACATAATTTATGCATAATTTTCAGCAATGCCAATTGACTTACACAAAATGACAATAAAAGTATTATAATAATGCATAAAAATCTATATAAAATTTATATATATATATATATATATATATATATATATATATATATATATATATATATATATATATATACACACATATACATATATATAATTTTAGGGCTAAGGGATGAAGGGAAGGGAAAAGAACGGGAAAGAAAAGGGGGAGGGACAAAGGAAAAGGAGGGATGGAAGAATAGAAGGACTAGGAGACTAGGGAATCAAAGGATCAGATAGGTGAATAATACACCTTCATACAATAATCATACAGTACAGTAATGCATTTGTATAATCCGAATAAAAACTCATGTTATAGAGGGCTCAGCTCTGAACTCTCTCATAGGGAATCATTGCACAAGCGGTTTTAGGGCGATTTTGAAAATTGCCTGCGCTTGAAAAAAATGTCAAAAATGCCCTCAGGGCCCATTCACACTAGAGCGTTTTGCCGCGATTTCGGCAAAATGCTCAAACGCTACTGCTTTTTAAAAGCGCTAGTGTAATAAAACCCTATGGGCCCGTTCTTACTTGGGCAATTTGCGCTAATCGGCGCAAATCGCCCAAAATCGCGAAACGCAAATGCGTTGCCTGCACCAATTTCAGGCGAATTCCCGCCGATCGCGTTTTAGTGCTATAGAATCGCTAAACGCGATAAAAATCGCCGCTGTGTTCAGTGATTTTTCGGCGTGAAATCGCGGAAGAATCACTCCTGCAAAACGCTGGCAAAAATCGCCAGCATTTTGCTATCGCAAAAAATAACATAATGAATGAAATTGCTTATTTTTTACAATAATCATTTATAGATTAGTTAGTCAGTGTTTGCCCATCGTGAAATCTTTCTTCTAACTGATTTGCATTCAGAAATGTATCACTGGTGGTGACATCTTTAGTTCTGCTAGGTGATCTGTACGGAATGTTCGTTACTGAGAGTTCTATGCACAGAGGGAGATAACAGTTTTTTCCAGCTGCCAAGCAAGGGATATTTCCCACAATGCAATGAGGTTCACAGACAGTAATCTGTCAGGACCATGGAAGCAGGAGATTTGGGCGCATGAGACAAGTGGACAAAAAGGGCGCCCCATTCACTCCCATTATAAATATCGTTTACCGGGCGCCGAACAGGGAAAAAAAGGCGCCGGAGATTATTAACGTTTTAACAAACGGCGCCCGGAGATTTTTAAGGATTTATAACTATGTTTGTGATGATTTAACTTTACAAAATGAGCCCATGACGAATAACGTTTATGAAGATACTAAATCACTATTTCTACAACATTTCTAAAACATTATTATTCACCCAAAAAAAATTAATTCCTTTTTTTTATTTACATTTTATATTTATTAATGTCTGTAAAACATTATTATCCATAGGGGGTCTTAGGTTTAGGCACCAACAGGGGGGTCTTAGGTTTAGGCACCAACAGGGGGGTCTTAGGTTTAGGCACCAACATGTGGGTCTTAGGTTTAGGCACCAACAGGGGGGTCTTAGGTTTAGGCACCAACAGGGGGGTCTTAGGTTTAGGCACCAACAGGGGGGTCTTAGGTTTAGGCACCAACAGGGGGGTCTTAGGTTTAGGCACCAACAGGGGGTCTAGGGGTTAGGGATAGGTACAGGGAGGGTTTTAACAAACGTAAATATAAGTTTCAGTTTACAAATACGGAAGATTAACGTTTTAAGAATTGCCGATCTCATACACATTATTGAGTGATTTATTAATTCTTAAAACACTATTTCTAAACAAAATTCTACACAATATTTCAATAAACGATAATACTGTTTATCATTTACACCACGCGCCCTTTTTTCCCGACGCCCTTTTTTGATGTACGCGTAATCTGTCAGGACCATAGTGATGACATCACACTGTGGGAGGGGTTTTACCACAATATTAGCCATACAGATCTGAAGATCTATTCGAGAAAAAGGAAAAGGGGGTCTCAGCTACTGATTGGGAAGAAGTTCAATCCTGAGTTAAAGTTTCTCTTTAAGGTGACCATACACTGCTGGAAAGGAGGGGGTTAATAGGCGCAAAAAAAAAGAAAAATCCTTTGCATAACGGTCAAAATTTGGGCAGATAATTACTATGCAGTCGTTTGCATAACTTGGACATAAACAATGCAGCTTTTGTAGAAAGTAATGCATTGTCAACTAATTAATGATAAAGTAACTCTGCTGCTCACTGACCTCTGTGTTCCCTATGTAAGAAAAAAAATGGGTCAAAGCGACGTGGCACCCACAATCTGAATTCTGAGCACTCTCCTGATAAGATACAGATAAATACACACAGCCAGTATCACAAAGGCAGATGGGATAAAAGGGCAGATTGACTTACGCAACTGTATATGCAGCTATCATGTACAAATTCCACCACCCAGCATCACACAGAATTTAGCACAAGATGGGTATAAATACATTTTGCAGTACATTTGAGCATGTGCTATAATATGGACAATGCAACATTAAACATGAAATGAGAAGGATCTCACTAATATTGTAAATGTGAAAGTTTGGATGTTTGTTACTCAATCAAGCAACAATGGCTGAACGTATTTGAATGAAATTTGGCACACACATAGTACATTACCTGGAATAACATATAGGATGGTTTTTATACCCATAACCAAAAAGTGGGCGGAGAAAAACACAAATGTCACTTGGAAAATGTAAACTGCAGCCACTCTTACACTGTTAATGGCAGGGTTCTCAAACTTTGCACAGTTGGTCACTGGGTGACCGGGCTTAATATTCAGAAACGTGGGTGGAGAATACAAAGCCAATCAAAATTCACATATTGATTTTCAAGGGGAATATTTATTTCCTGCCATTCTTGCACTGTTAAAGGGAAGGTTCAGGGACTGTCTAAAAAAAATAAAAATCCGCATCCACTTACCTGGGGCTTCCTCCAGCCCGCGGCAGGCAGGAGGTGCCCTCGGTGCCGCTCCGCAGGCTGCCGGTGGTCGACCCGACCTGGCCAGGCCGGCGGCCAGGTCGGGCTCCTTCCGCGTTCCAAAATGCGCCTCACGGCGGCGCGCTGACTTCATCGGACGTCCTCCGGGCTTTACTGCGCAGGCTCAGTAGTTCTGAGCCTTTAATGATTACTACTATCAACACATCTATAGAAGTTATTATTACCAGCACAGGACCAGTACAGAGCTACAGTAATACTGTGGTTTAGTGAGGGCTCCTCAGGGCCTCACTTGACCAAGGGCCCTAGTGTGGTCGCAACCTCTGCACCCCCTATTGCTACACCACTGGCCACAACCCACAAGGCCTCTCTCAGTTAAATTAGCGCAGAGCCTCTTCCTTGGATCTTTCATCATGAACAGTGCTTTATTCAATTGTTTTTACCCTGATTCAGGAGTCCATTTTAAAGTGCCATGTTTATGCCTCAGGGCTCGTTCACACTAGAGGTGCCGTTTCATTTTTTTAAAGTGCTGGCGATTTTTCAAAATCGCCCTGACAGCGCTTACACCATGCTTACCTATGTGCTAGTTCATATTGGGGCGTTCCGTTCGCTTTCCCGATCTGAAAAGCGCTGCGTGGACCAATTTCTGGGCAATTTTGCGATAATGGGAAATATAGGAAAAGCACAAAGCGCTTTTGCCGGCGATTTCTTGGGTCTTTTTTTTCCCTATCAATTTAAATGTAAAGTGTTTCCGGGATTTTTAGGTCCTTTCCCCTTTAAAAATAAGGCCTAGGACACTTAGAAATCGCAAAACGCCCCAAAAAGCACTTACAAAAATGCTTACTAAAAATGCTCAATGCACAGAAATCGCCGGGAATTGCAAAAGAAAGCATCAAAAAAGTCCAACGCGAACGCTAATGTGATTGGAACACAATGTGAACAAGGCCTGAGGGCCCATTTCCACTTGTGCGGTGGGAATTGCCGCGGTAAAAATTTGCATGCGGATGCAAATTTCGCATGCGGTTATATGCGCATTTTCATGTGAATTCGCATGCGATTTCGCATGGATGACGATGTATGCGAATTTAACCATGGCAGTGCCTGTGTGCTTTTCCATTGACTCCATGCGAAATAGTATGCAAATTCGCATGAAAATTCGCATACCAATACCGCATACAAATTCCATATTAAATACGTTGTATGCGATTCGCATAGCTGTATGCGATATGCGAATTCTGATGGCTCTGCCGTGCAGATTTTTTCTGCACAGAAAAACGCAAAGGAATCCTGACAAGTGGAAACAGTCCCATCCACTTGTATTGGCTATGCGAATTCGCATGCATTTGAATTCATGATAGTGGAAATGAGCCCTTATTGTAAGTACGCCTTAAGCCATTACCAATACAATTCTCCAGATGATCGATCATCAGATTCAAATGCAATATCAGAAACAATTGTTTGGGCCTGCGAATGACAGGAAAGCTGCTGTCCAATTTTGATCAGATTGAAGGAATTGATCCAAAAAACTGACAAATGGCAATAATACATTGCAAAGGGGGAAGTTAACAAATAGAAAAAAAAATAGAAGAAAAATTCAATCACGTTGTGTGATCCAATGTGAGCCTGCCGAGTATCATTTTTACACCTGAAAGACAAGAAAAAAACTGGATAGCACCAACTGCCATAAATCTATAAACACAGCCACTAACAATGCGATAAGCTGGAAGGTTGTTTTTTTTATATATTTATATAAACAGGGAGTAACTGCTTGTTTGGCCGTTGGTAAAAGCTGTTATTTCCCATAATGCAACGAGGCTCACAGACAGATAACTGTCATGGCCATGGCCCTGACATCACACCATGGGAGGGGTTTCACCACAATACCAAACACATAGCCCCCCCCCCCCCCCCCCCCCACCCGATGATCTATTTGAGGAAAGGTAAACATTTCTCACGGCAAAAGAGGTATCAGCTAATGATTGGAATGAAGTTCAATCCTTGGATTAATAGGATCAGGCCCTGTTCACAGTTGCGTTGTAATAATTCTGCATGTCAGGTCACTGCCCAAACAATTCTATTGCTCACAGTACTGCATTGTAACGGATTGCTTTATTCTAACTCGTTGCATGCAGACTTTGTATTAATGTCTATGTCCAGTCTCCAGTGCAGTTCCCGCTAATTATAACATGTGCATTATGCAACTGACCAGGCCCGGTCTGCCCATGATGCCAAGTGAGGTGACTTTCTCAGGCGGCAGAAGTCTGGGGTTAGCACCAGGCACAAACAGGAAGTGAACAGAGTGCCTGGCCAACCTATACTGGGGGCAACTAGCTACCAACACTGGGGGCACCTATAACTGGCTACCGACCAGTACTGAGGGTGTTTTTTGGGGGGCTCAATGCATCTATAACATGCGGTGCAAATTGTCGGGTGCTGTGTGATCATTCCAATTTGGGGGTGGGGAGCGCATCCTCACAAGTAGGCAGCAAAAAGTCTAGAACCGGCCCTGCAACTGACCACCGTGAATCCAGCTTCAGCACACTAACATCAGAGAACTGTCTTTAGAGGAGAGCTTCTACTCTGGTTAGCATAACACTTATAGGGCTTTAAAAACTGAGTAAAGGGGCCCATACCCTTAACGATATTCCGTCCGAAATCGATCCTTCCCGTCGATCCGTCTGTGTGTAAGATTTTGCTCGATCGCCAGCGGGTCGGGAGTGCGTTGATAGCGGCGTTCGAATGTCCGACGACCGACGCTAGCGGCAATACATTACCTGATCCGGCCGGCGCGTATCCTCGCTGTCACCGCTGCTCCTTCTCCGCTGGGCTCCGGCAGGCTTCACTTCTTCCTGTCCCGACAGGAAGTTTAAACAGTAGAGCGCCCTCTACTGTTTAAACTTCCCCGGACAGGAATTACAGTGAAGCTGCAGCCCTGGAGCCCAGAGCGGAGAAGAAGACAGCGGAGACCAGGGGACTCCCGACGGCCGGATCATGTAATGTATGTAGGGAGGCGGCGGCAGCGGCAGCTTCACAGATGGTGAATTGATTTCATGCTGAAATCGATTCACAATCTGTTTGCAGTAAAGGCATCCATACGATCCCTCTCTGATCAGATTCGATCAGAGAGGGATCTATCTGTTGGTCAATCTGATGGCAAATCGACCAGTGTATGGCCACCTTAACATTGTTGCATGTTAAAAAAAATAAATGTAAATGTAACACATACAGAATGTTTATTTGTAATCTATGAATTATCCAGAAAAATATACAACTGGCCATCACACTTTCCCTGCGATTGCAATGTGTACAGTGATGGGCAATGTGTACAGTGATGGGCCACATCTGTTTTCCTTTGCAAGCATTAGTTTGCCACTCTGATGTTTAATGTTAGAAGAATTTTGTTAGCCTAGAGAACTGGAAAAAGAAAAGTTTTTCAGAGAGAGACAGATTGGAAGACCACAAGTTATGGAGAAGAGGTAGGTTAGGACAGGAAAGAGGAAGGTGAAACCGTATACATCCAGAAAATACCAGATCACACAAATGAATCAACATTACAGTGGTTACTTGGTTAGGGCAGAAAAGCTGACATTGCTACTAACATTTCAGTACATTTTCAAAATACAGTTTGTTGCTAAGCAGGTGCCTCAGGATTTGTCTATAGACAGCCGTGACACAAGGCTTGACCTCAAGGCGCACTGTGATCGCTATAATGTATGCCAACAACACATTTATGTGAAAGGACACTTCAAGTAAACCTGTTGAATCGTAATTTATGACTAATCTAACAAAAATGCCACAGAGGAGGCACCATTTGTTGCCTGTAAGTACTTCAATCCGATTTCAGGATCATTATGTGTAATTCATGAACTACAAGGTACCTGTACATTGTAAATCTTACTAGAATAGTCACATTCTATGATAGGAGAAGTTTGATTTAAAGGACACCTAAAATAAGTTAAAGGGGGACTATGGCGAAAAATTGTAAAATGCAAAATATGTGCAAACAATTACAAATAAGAAGTACATTTTTCCAGAGTAAAATGAGCATTAAATTACTTTTCTCCGATGTTGCTGTCACTTACAGTAAGTAGTAGAAATCTAACAGAAGTGACAGATTTTGGACTAGTCCATCTCTTCATAGCGGATTCTCAGGGATTTATTTATTTTAAAAAGCACTTAATGAATGACAGTTGCTCTGTCCAACTGCCAAGAAACTGTGTAGTGAGCAGGGAAGCTGGCCAGCATCATTGTTTAAATCCTTTATAGGGAATATCTTTATAAAGAATAAAAGCCTTGCTGAGAACCCCCCCCCCCCCCATGGAGAGATGGACTAGTCCAAAACCTGTCACTTCTGTCAGATTTCTACTACCTACCGTAAGTGACAACAACATAGGAGAAAAGTAATTTATGGCTCATTTTACGCTGAAAAAAAATAATTCTTATTTGTTTATTTTTGCACATATTTTAAATTGTACAATTTTTCGCCATAGCGCCCCTTTAACCACTTGAGGACCCACCCTTTACCCCCCCTTAAGGACCAGCGCTGTTTTAGCTGATCTGTGCTGGGTGGGCTGTGCAGCCCCCAGCACAGATCAGGGTGCAGGCAGAGCGACCAGATCACCCCCCCTTTTTCCCCACTAGGGGCATGATGTGCTGGGGGGGGGGGTCTGATCGCTCCTGCCTGCCTGGGTGTTGCGGGGGGGGGGGGGCGGCACCTCAAAGCCCCCCTCCACGGCGAAATTCCCCCCTCCCTCTCCTCCCTCCCTTCCCCGGAGATCCGAGGCTGCACAGGAACGGATCTGTCCTGTGCAGCCTCTAACAGGCTCCTGCCTGTCATGTGACAGCGATCCCCGGCCGCTGATTGGCCGGGGATTGCTGATCTGGTACAACGCTGCTACTGTTAGCAGCGTTGTACGAATGTAAACAAAGCGGATTATTTCCGCTTGTGTTTACATTTAGCCTGCGAGCCGCGATCGGCGGCCCGTAGGCTATTCACGGAGCCCCCCGCCGTGAATTGACAGAAAGCAGCCGCTCGCACGAGCGGCTGCTTCCTGATGAATTAGCTTGCAGCCGGCGACGCAGAACTGCGTCGCTGGTCCTGCAGCTGCCACTTTGCCGACGCGCGGTATGAGTGCGCGGTCGGCAAGTGGTTAAAGGAAACAAAAAACAAAACACGCTAGATACTAATGTAAGTGGTGGAAAGCCTACTAATAGCCCAGAGGATTCCTGGATCCAATATTCCAGAACAGGGTCCCTTTATACTTACTTATCAAGATTGGTTGAATGGCTTTCTTCCAGCCAAGACCCCAGTTATGACTGAAGCCACCCAGACTGGGCATGCTCAGGTAAGGTCCGCTTATGCCCATTAGACCTTGTGTATAGAGGGAAAAACTTGCACAAGCGGGTTCATTATACAGGGCATTAGAGCAAGATCATCCACCAGGCAACCTAGGGAGGCATCTTGGGCCTAGTGTGTGTCAAGGGACCCACCAGCCCCCTTCTTTGTCCACTTCAGCTTACCAAAAGGACTACAAAGGGGCCCCAAATGTACTACCTTGCCTAGGGCCCCATTACATCTTAATCCATCTCTGCTGGGCATGCATGGAACTGCATATCCAGTTCAGATGTGGCTGTCCAGGGTAAGGAGCAGTACGAGGGTCCAGGATTAGTCTCTCCATTGGTTCCACTGACAGCAATAAAGATGCCCAGTGTTTCAAACCCCTTTTAACACTATCCAAAACTAAAATAAATCAATAAAATAAAATAAAAACCTGGTTTTAAATATAAAATAAGAACTAAAATAAGGCCACCAACTGTTATAAAGAAATCTATTTTCATTACCTGTATAGGACCTACAGTGTTTCTGATAGGTTCCTTTGAGTTACTTCGGAAATTACCAGCAGTTTCGAGATCTCATAGCTCCACAACGGCTCACAGATCCTCAAATGCCATAAGCTTGTGTTGAATGATAGATAGTCCATTGTTCCTAATATGTCCTAATCTTGAATAATTTATTAAGACACGTTTCTGTGTTGGTCTTCAAAAAAAAAACAGTACTTGATTTTTTTCTTTTTTTAATTCAACGCCAATCATTTTAAACAAGACTATTTATGTACTCGGAACTCTAATCAAAAGGAACAAAAGTTTCAAATCAAACAGTCCTTTTCTTTAAGAAGTTAATATTTCGCAGAGGAGACATGTCTCCAAAATGCCAGTCAGTTTGACGAGCAATTACCTGCTGCGATTAATTGAAGGACCTTTTGAAGAGATGACAAAGGCAATGAAATACCCAGAGAAAGCATTGTTGAACACTTGGAAGCGATAAAAGATTCCAGAACCTGAATTCTATGGATTGAGTAGACAGCAACAACTTATCAGGAGCGTTGCGTGGCCAATATTCAAAACAGGTCTGCAGTGTACTTCAGACACTATATACAGTACTGGTAGATTCGTATGGGAAATAGGCTACGCACTTGGTTAACAGATTACACTCTTTGAAGTGTCTAAATACTAATAACTCATCCTGACACCAGGTCACTGAGCAAGGATGAGTTACAGTGCCTTGCAAAAGTATCCCCCCCCCCCCCGGCATTTGTTCATGTTTTGTTGTGTCACAACCTAGAATTAACAATGGATTGTTGGAAAGTTTGCACCATTTCATTGACAGATTTTGCTTCCAACTTTAAAGATGTATTATTTGGTTTGTTGTGAAGCAAACAACAATAGGACTAAACATTTGGAAACTGCAGCGTGCATAATTATTCACCCCCTAAAGTCAGTACTTTGTGGGGCCACCTTTTGCTACAATTATATCTGCAAGTCACTTTGGATAAGTTTCTATTATTATTATTATTCTATAGCGCCAACATCTTCCCCAGCGCTTAGTATATTGTCTTGTCACTTAACTGTCCCTCTGAGGAGCTCACAATCTAATCATACCACAGTCATATGTCTATGTATATAACGTATTGTAGTCTAGGGCCAATTTAGAGGGAAGCCAATTAACTTATCTGTATGTTTTTGGGATGTGGGAGGAAACTGGAATGCCCGGAGGAAACCCACACAGACAAGACACAAGAGAACATACAAACTCCGTGCAGATAGTGCTCTGGCTGGAACCAGGGACTTAGTGCTGCATGGCGAGAGTGCTAATCACTACGCCACCGTGCTGCCCCATCTTGCCGCTTGAGCTTGCTGCATTGTAATGATCGCTGCTGCAGCAGCTATTGCTGGAAGTAGTGCTGCAGCTCAGGCAGTTCTGATCTATTTCCATGCAAGCTGTATAGCTTTGTCTGTTTTTCCCTGCTGTCAGCTTGTGACTGATTATCATTCACCTGTGTGGGAATCTGCATGTCTGCTCCCATTGGATGACCTCAGTATAAAGATCTGCTTCCTGCAGGGTTTCCTTGGGTTTTCATAGCTTCAGCTTAAGCCTGCCTTGCTGTCGCTTTAGCCCCCGATCGTGTTTCTTGTTAAAGATACTTTGCTGGTCTTTGCATCATATATTGGTTCATTGCCAATATATATGCATACCAGCACGTTTATTATTTTCCTTGCATTTGTGTTACGTGATACATCAGTGTCGCTGATGTATACGTACGCGAACTGTTTATATCCGGTGTGCAGTTAGTCAGCTTTCCAGCACGTTTTGGTAGTTTGCGCGTACCGTGAACACCCGTGCTGAGCTAGTTATCCTGTTCCTGGTCCTGTTTGTGGATTGCGTTCATCTCTGCGAAGAGATAACGAATCCTTCTGAATCCTGTTCTGTTACCGTTTGTGGATTGCGTTCATCTCTGCGAAGAGATAACGAATCCTTCTGAATCCTGTTCTGTTACTGTTTGTGGATTGCGTTCATCTCTGCGAAGAGATAGCGAATCCTTCTGAGCCCTGTTCCCTGTTTTGCTCCAGTGTTAGTCAGCGTTCCTGCTTATGTCATATATCGGTTCATTGCCGATATATACATATGTTAGTCAGACGTTACAAATAGTTTCATTGATAGCTGTAATTGTAATACGCTAGGAAAACATACTTATTGTATATTTATCTGTGTTACGTTCATCTATCTTAATCCTGCTATTTTCTGACTATCCTGTCCTGTCTTTGTGAGGCACGCCATCGCCGCATCGCATTGGCTGCCTCATTCCAGTCTGTCTGGTTTTGGACGCTTGCTGTCGCTAAGTAGCCACTAGCTAGCAAGCGTTCATTCTGTCTACCTGTCCTGATCTCCTCAGTTCTGGTTTATGCGCTCAGCGCTACTTTGCGCTGAGACGTTATAACGAAAGCATTGTTTGTGGCTGTCAGATCTGCACCGGCTCTGTGCGCCACAATCTCCTATTGGAGTCAGTCCTCCCCTCCACTATACTAGGGATAGCCTGTTTCCTGGTGCTAGTGTGTGTACCTCCTCCACGCCAGCTCATGCGTTGCATGCTGACTGTGGAGAATACACCACCAAGCCTTACATTATGAAAACCCCATTACCAATCCCCATTGTGGGGGGGATTCCCAGAAAGTATGACACTGTTAATTATGGTTCCTGTTCCTTTAAGAAATTTGAAGAACTTAGCTCTGAAACAGAAAATGAGTTTTTCTCTGAATGTGCCAGGTTCCTGACCAATCCTGATCTCCAAGCGACTCCTGTTTCAACCTGGGCACTCCAACTAAGTTATATTTTGTTTAAAGGGGAATTATTCCAGTGGGCATTTGATGTTCTCAATCATTCCGATTTGAAAGATAGACCGCTGGAATTTCTAGCGTTTGTGATCCATAACTGGTTGCGCATAGATCCATTGCCTTTTCCTCTTAATGAACTCCTGGCAGCAGGCCAATCAGCTGCTCCTTCAATTGCTTGCAAGAATGAGCAGCAAGCAGAAAGTGTTACTGATAATTTTCCTGCAGCTTTGAATAAATCACCAAAAACCGCAAGGTCAAAGGCAAAACGCAAACGTTCTAAGAAACGTGTCCAATCTGCAGAATCGTTATCCTTAGCGACTGAGACCTATAATGAGATTCTGCCATTAACAGATAATGAAATGCAATTGTCTTTCAGGGGAGTTAAATGGACTTATGAAACTACTAATGAACTTTCCTCCCTGGCTAGGGAAAATAAAGATTTTTGTTTAAAAGAATTATCTGAGTATGATTATGAGGAGATATTACAGAGTATTGAACAAATCAACTTATTTGTAAAGCAAGGAAAGTTTGCATACACTACAGTTAAACACTTGCTACAGGTATTGGAGCTTCTTAGGAATAAGGAATCTGCCAATCACCTGCTAATTAACCCTATACATGTGCCTGCCACAATCATATCTGCAGACTGTGATCAGCCGGAATGTTTCGCTGTTAAGTATGCATGGGATCCTCCATTCGAGAGGGGAGAGATGGAAGCCCTGGTCTGTGAATGGAAGAATGATTCAAGTTCATTTTGTCAATTTTACAGTGCAAAAAGTGAAATGGTATTGAACGCATGCATTAAGTCAGCCTATAACCTAATAGAGGCTGGTGTGTGTAGGTATGACTGTGTGGCTCCCTTGATTGATGTGTGGGAACTGATTTTGGATGATTTTTATGTGACTCCGAGTTCGCAAATTTGGCGTTCTGACCCGCCTGCTTCAGCACCTTTGGCTGATTCAGCAGGTGATTCGGAGCTCTTTTTGTGTGAAATTGAAGTTCCTGCAATTCCACCCTGTACCATGGATAACTCAGTGTTACTTCCCAGTAAAACAGAAGCCACTGATACATTCTTAACCTTGCCCTGCGCAAATTTCTCAGCAGAGAAGCCAGAGGTCCTGCTGACTTCCGAGTCCAGCCTAGCCAGTACTCATGACTCTTTGTTTAGTGAAACAGACACCAGAAAAATCTTGCCTGTCTCTGCAAACACTTCTGCAGAAATTACCTGTGTTAATAAAGTTCAACTCCTGTCTGATCCAGCAGATGCCAATAGATGCACTACATCAGTTTCCGAGTCCCAGCAATCCTGTCTAGTAAACTCAGAACCCCAGCATCTGAATTTTCCAATTTTACAAATGAATGGTGATTCAGATGCGCAAACATTGTGTCTTGATCTTCCTGTTTCTACACCTCGCTCTAGTTTCGTGAATAGCTCAGAGCATCTGCTATGTGAACCTGAAATCGCAGAATTATTACCTTGTTCAGAAAATTTTCCAATAAATTTGCCCTGTACCATGAATTGTGCAGTAGATCTCTACAATGAAACTCAGGTCACAGAATCATTATGCTGTCCAGCAGGTGCTTCCATGGTTTTGCCCTGCAATATGGACTGTTCAGTGATCCTGTCCAGTGAAGCTGTGGTCGCAGAGTCTTATGCTTCACCCAGTACTTTGGATACTTTAAACCCTCTAGCAGAGGAGGCTGAAGCACTGCTTACCTCAGTTGGTGTTGCAGTAATATTCACTTGTCTAGCAGCTGTTTTGGAATTACAGTCTGCTCTAATAAAACTTGATGAATTTCTGCCCAGCAAAGCAGAAGCCATTGAAATATTGTCCTCGTCAGCAAGTGTGTCAGATACTTTGTCCTGTACACAGTCTGATTTAACCAATGTTGTTGAGTCCCTCTCCAGTGTTGTAACAGCCGAGGAACTCCAGCCCTGTCCTCTGAATGTTTCAGAAGTCTTGCCCTGTAACATGGATAATTCTGATTCTCTGGTCAAAATAATAGAAATCTCAGAATTTCAGTCCGGTCTGATGAGTGTTCCTGAAACCCAGCCCTGTATCCTGAAAGATTCTGGTTCTCTGGCCGCTGTGGCAGAGGTTCCAGAGTCCCCTTCCTGTCCAGGGAATTCCTCAGTTTTGCCTAGTCCAGTGGGGGCTGCTGCAATGCTGACTTGTTCTGCAGCGCCTCATGAGCTCCAATCCAGTGTATTAAATGAGTCTCTGTCCAGTCCAGAGGTAGTTGTGGAGTCCCTATCTGGTTCAGTGCATAGATCAGAAGATTTGTCCTGTCTTGTTAGTGCCCCTGAATCTGATTTGTTACTGACTTTGCTGGAATCAGCGACATCTAAGTCTGATCCTGCATTCTCGTGTAAAAATCCAGTAGTTGCGAAGTCTAGTCATGATGATTTTTTTTTGGCCAGTCCTGGTTTTGGTCCTGTCTTGGCTGACCCTGAGGCTCACAGTTCCTTGACATGCCCAGAGGTTTCTCTTGTGCCAGTGTGCCCAGATGTTCTTTGTGTGCCAGAATGCCCAAGTGTGTTTAAGGTGTTAGCGTGCTCTGATGCTTCCTTAGTGGGAACATGTTCTGATGTTGCCAGTCTGCCTGCATGCCCAGAGATGGTTCTGGTCCCGGAAAGCCCTGATATTGATGTTTGTCCTTGTGGCCCTGACTCGGGAATTGCCCTAGGTTCCATAGGGGTTCTTGATAGTTCTCCATGTGAGCCTAAGGGGCATTCTGACCTATGGGGATCTCTTTGGAGCTTCAAGGTGTTCTGGGAGGTCTCTGAGAAAACTTGTTCTGGTGCCTTGGACTGGTTCAACAGTGGGTTTTGTGTTGGTAAAGACAGTACCGGTGGGCATTGCAAAGGCTTTGGCGTTTCTGAACGGTTCCTGGAAGGCGGTGGGTATCGCTCAGGGAGTTTTGGAGGGCTTTCTTCTGGAAATCATGGTTCTGATGGGTGTCACACTGGGGCTTGTAGTACTGATGGGCATGGTTCTGTAGGTTCTGGTTCTGATGGGTCCAGTCTTGTGGGGACTGATTCTGGAATTCGGTCTTGCCGGGCTGTCCCGGTCATCATGAATTATCAGTCAGACTGTTTTGTTGGAAATTTCAGTTTTGAAAAGCGTCTGGAATCCACTTTTAAAGGCGGGGGTACTGTAATGATCGCTGCTGCAGCAGCTATTGCTGGAAGTAGTGCTGCAGCTCAGGCAGTTCTGATCTATTTCCATGCAAGCTGTATAGCTTTGTCTGTTTTTCCCTGCTGTCAGCTTGTGACTGATTATCATTCACCTGTGTGGGAATCTGCATGTCTGCTCCCATTGGATGACCTCAGTATAAAGATCTGCTTCCTGCAGGGTTTCCTTGGGTTTTCATAGCTTCAGCTTAAGCCTGCCTTGCTGTCGCTTTAGCCCCCGATCGTGTTTCTTGTTAAAGATACTTTGCTGGTCTTTGCATCATATATTGGTTCATTGCCAATATATATGCATACCAGCACGTTTATTATTTTCCTTGCATTTGTGTTACGTGATACATCAGTGTCGCTGATGTATACGTACGCGAACTGTTTATATCCGGTGTGCAGTTAGTCAGCTTTCCAGCACGTTTTGGTAGTTTGCGCGTACCGTGAACACCCGTGCTGAGCTAGTTATCCTGTTCCTGGTCCTGTTTGTGGATTGCGTTCATCTCTGCGAAGAGATAACGAATCCTTCTGAATCCTGTTCTGTTACCGTTTGTGGATTGCGTTCATCTCTGCGAAGAGATAACGAATCCTTCTGAATCCTGTTCTGTTACTGTTTGTGGATTGCGTTCATCTCTGCGAAGAGATAGCGAATCCTTCTGAGCCCTGTTCCCTGTTTTGCTCCAGTGTTAGTCAGCGTTCCTGCTTATGTCATATATCGGTTCATTGCCGATATATACATATGTTAGTCAGACGTTACAAATAGTTTCATTGATAGCTGTAATTGTAATACGCTAGGAAAACATACTTATTGTATATTTATCTGTGTTACGTTCATCTATCTTAATCCTGCTATTTTCTGACTATCCTGTCCTGTCTTTGTGAGGCACGCCATCGCCGCATCGCATTGGCTGCCTCATTCCAGTCTGTCTGGTTTTGGACGCTTGCTGTCGCTAAGTAGCCACTAGCTAGCAAGCGTTCATTCTGTCTACCTGTCCTGATCTCCTCAGTTCTGGTTTATGCGCTCAGCGCTACTTTGCGCTGAGACGTTATAACGAAAGCATTGTTTGTGGCTGTCAGATCTGCACCGGCTCTGTGCGCCACAATCTCCTATTGGAGTCAGTCCTCCCCTCCACTATACTAGGGATAGCCTGTTTCCTGGTGCTAGTGTGTGTACCTCCTCCACGCCAGCTCATGCGTTGCATGCTGACTGTGGAGAATACACCACCAAGCCTTACATGCATCTTGCCAGTGGATTCCTCATGGCAAAACTGCTCCATCTCCTTAATGTTGGGTGGTTTTTGCTTGTGAACAACAATCTTTAAGTCTAGCCACCTATTTTCTTTTGGAGTAAGGTCTGGACTTTGACTCGGACATTCCAATACATTTAAATGTATCCCCTCAAGTGTTGCTTTAGCATTATGCTTCAGGTCATTGTCCTGCTAGAAGGTGATCCTCCATTCCAGTCTCAAATCACTGGCAGTCTTACACAGGTTTGGCTCAAAAATATTCCTGCATTTAGCAACACCTATTGTTCCCTTGACTTAGGCCAGTTTCTCAGTTCCTGCTGCTGAAAAACATCCCTATAGCACAGCCTTTCTCATCCTTTATATCCTGGAGGAACCCTGCAAATAACTTTTGCATCTCAAGGAACCCCTGCAAACAATGTTTTGGTCTCGAGGAACCCCTGTATTTATTTTGCAGGAGGCATGGTCTTTAAAAGTAGGTGTGGCTGTTTATTTCACTACCCCCATTACACTGCCATTCATTATACTGTCTCCTGAGCCCTCAATTTAGTGCTTCTTGTTACAGTACCACCTATTATAATGTGCTTTATTATACTTCCCCCACGATGGGGGAAAATGCCAAGGAACCCCTGCAGAGTACTCAAGGAACGCTGGGGTTCCAGGGAACCCTGTTTGAGAAAGCCTGCTATAGCATGATGCTGCCTCCACCAAGTTTCACTGCACCAATGGTGTTCTTGGGGTGATGGGATGTTGGGTTTGCAATAGACATAGCATTTTCCTTGGTGGCCAAAAGGTTCAATTTTAGTCTTGTCTGACCAGAGCATCTTCCTACCAACATTAGGGGAGTTGCACACATGACATTGGGCAAACTCAAAAATGTGCCTCCTTATTTTTAATGCTAAGTAATTTTTTTTTTTGCTTCTGGCCACTCTTACATAAAGCCCTGCTCTATGACGTATACAGCTTATTGTGGTCCTGCAGAGATACTCCAGTCAATGGTGTGGAACTCTGCAACTCCTGCAGGGTTACCATTGGGCATACATTAAATAAGAACGCCAGGAAAAAAGGGTGTGGTTTGAGGCCAAAAATGTAAAAATATCATCTATAACAATGTTTTTTATCGTTTATTCATCTTTATCTGAGTTAGAATAATAAATATGTTAAAATAACGGTATTAAAAAAGGGCTTGGGGTGAAGCCGAAGTTGCAAAATCCTACTCTCACACAGAACCCTCACTCTACCGATGCCCAAGATTCTCCCATGGTGGTGCTTAACCCTGAGACCCCTCTGTTGGTGCCTAAACCTAAACCCCCCCTTCCTGATGCCTAACCCTTAAAAAACATCTGTAATGAAAAAACCTCCCCTGGGGGGTACTCATTTCGGGTGGGGGACGCCTCCGGATCCTATTGAGGCTTTCCCCGTCCTCCTCTGTCCCACGGCGGTGGCGAAAATCCTCCTGGAGCGGCGGTGATGTAAATACTTACCTCCATCAGAAGAGCCGAAACAGCGCTGGAGCCTGGAAAGGTAAATATTGAACAGGCTGTCAGATTTGTCGCGCCGGCTTTGAGGGGCTGCAGCGAGACCCCGTGGGACAGAGGAGGACAGGGGAAACCTCATTAGGATCCTGAGGCTTCCCCCTCCCGAGGTGAGTACCCCCAGGGGACGGTTTTCTCGTTACAGTGTCTCTTTAAACCCCCCCTTCCTGACGCCTAACCCAAAGACTTTCCCTCCCCTTCCTGACGTGGCCTAAACCTAAAACCCCCATTTCTGAGCATACAAAGGAAATCGACACTGGGAGACTTGGTCGCAGGATACAGCTGATATACGGCTTACCCTGCTGCTGCACAAGTCCCAGCAGTGCTAATTACTATTCCCCCTCCAGGTCCACATGGATAGTGGGGAATAATGTAATTCAGCTGCCAGCTATTGCTGGTGGCTGGATTACAGTGTTTTAAAAGTAACTTCAGCTCCGTCTTCTCACGCTGCCGAAGTTAGTCATTGTGCTAATACGGTCTACAGTGGCGTTGGCTGCACTCAAATTCTCTTGCACTGGATTCCTCTAGTTTTCTTTGTGATGTCAAAGCTTACAACACACTCCCTCCGCCGCAAATTATGTTCAAAAAAGATACATTTCGAAGACAATACATTTTTAAAATGATAATTTACAAAATTACAATTCTCAAAACAAATTTCAAAACTATAATTTGCAAAAGAAAAATGTTTTTGGTTTATTTGGCGCCAGTTCAAAAGCAAAAGGAACTGAGAACTTAAATAGGAACTGTACTGAAAATAACAACTTGCTTATTTTTTTTTTCAAATATTAATTTATAAATTATTTAGTCAGTGTTTGCTCATTGTAAAATCTTTCCTCTCCTGATTTACATTCTGCAATTCATTACAGGTACGACAACTTTAGTCCTATCAGGTAATCTCTGCGGAATGTTTGTTTACTGAGCGTACTAAAGCCAGTACAAAATATACTTAGTCTCCCAGAATATTCTGTATATCTAATCAACCTAGGCTAAGCATCACTGGGATGGTGAGGCTACATATAGTACCGTAGCTTAGGAGCTCGGGGGCCCCAGTGAAAGTTTTACATTGGCCCCCTCAAGCACTCTATACATAACACTATTATATGGAACACCAACGTCTACCAAGGACAGCTGCAGTGTCAGAGAGGTGTAGGCTGGGGAGGAGAACAGTCTATTAACCCCCTTGGCGTTCTGATTCTTTCTGGATTTTAGGGTCTAAAAGCGGTGCAATTTGTTTGCACCCTTTCAGACCCTAAAACCTGGAAAAAATCATGCTGCCAGGGAGATCTGCAGCAGCCCAGCAAGCACTCACCTCCCTGGGCTCCAGCACTGCAGTTAAGCCTCCATCCTCCGGGTGGCGCTGCAACTCTAAAGTGAGATTGCCGGCTGTAGTCATGATGACAGCCGGTGATCTCACCAGGAGGAAGCAGAGCTTCGGAGGAGAGGAAGAAGGTCAGCCGACATCGGGATCCCCGGGAGGTATGTAGAAACGCTCCCGCTGCGCGCATTGCTCTGCATTCAGCCTCCGGCAGGTACAACGAGCAGAGGTCGGGATCACCGTTCTTAGCTGCGGTTTCCCGCCCCAATCCTAACTTGAGATAACCGCCAAGGAGGTTAAAGGTCCGTACACACGCCGGACTTTAGGCAACGACGGGTCCGTCGTTGCCTCCCGCTGGGTGGGCGTGCCAGCGACAGTCCGGCGTGTGTACGCTCTGTCGTCAGACTGATACGGCTGTTTCTGAGCGATCCGCCCGGCGGATCGCTCAGAAACAGCCGTATCAGTCTGACGACAGAGCGTACACACGCCGGACTGTCGCTGGCACGCCCACCCAGCGGGAGGCAACGACGGACCCGTCGTTGCCTAAAGTCCGGCGTGTGTACGGACCTTTATGCTTACAACTAATCAAAGCACAAATAGAGGTGATCATTACCAGCTTAGCACCAATAAAGAGCAAATAAAGTGGTAGAAGGTGGGCCCCTACTAGGTCCCTCTGGTCCAGGGGCCCTGATGTCGCTACCTCTGCACCCCCTATTGCTACGCCACTATTGTAAGTGTTTATGATGCTGAAGCCAGGAAAAACATTGTAAAAGTGGGTATCTGAATACCTGGTTAATTTACTACATTCTGTTATACAGTATATGACTACAGTGCCTGTTTCAAGCGTTCAGGAGGACAGAAATTTTTTCCCTGCTTTTGTGAACCCTTTAACAGAAACTGTTGATGTGCAGACCAGTGGTAGAAGCAGATCCCAAAATGCCTATCATTTATTTGAATCATAATCAGAATATTTTATTATCGCCAAGCACGACTGGGTCGTGCCCGGAATTGGGCTTGGCATAACAGGGCTGAGTGTAGCAAATACGCAAAAATACAACAAATACAACAATCACATCAAAAATATACACATAGAGAGTCAAAAACACAGATAGTACAGAGTTCACAGTGCAACCGACACTATAGGGTGGGAATAAAGTGCATAGTATTCAATGATTTGACGGCTGAGGGGAAAAAGCAGTTCTGGTGCCTTGAGGTCTTGGTGGCAATAGACCGGAATCTCTTGCCCAAGGGGAGCCGACTGAAGAAGCGGTAGCCTGGATGTGAGGGATCACTGGCTATCCTCAAGGCTCTGGAGCGTAGTCTGGAGTCGTAGAGGAGGTCCAGAGGGGGGAGTGGTTTACCAATGATTCTCTCCGCTGATCTAATGACTCTCTGTAGTTTGTGCCTGTCACCAGCAGAGGAACCGGCATACCAGACCAGGATGGAAGTGCAGAGGACAGATTCGATAGTGGCGGAGTAGAAACTTGACATGAGTTTCTGGGACATGCCAAACTTCTTCAGTTGGCGGAGGAAGAATAGTCTCTGTTGGGCTTCCCTCTGGATGGAGGTAGTGTCTGTTTTCCAAGTTAGATCGTTGGAGATAGTAGTGCCCAGAAGGCGTGCATAAGGGACTCTTTCCACTTCTGTGTTGTCGATGCAGATTGGAGAAGGGGGGGAGGGGGGGGCGTGCTTCCTAAAGTAGAGGACCACCTCGACAGATTTTGTGGAGTTGAGGACCAGGCTATTCTCCTTGCACCAGTGGCAGATCCTGTCTACCTGGTGCCGGTACTCCCGTTCATCGTTTTCGGTGATGAGGCCCACAATGGTGGTGTCGTCAGCAAATTTGATCACTTTGACAGAGTTTGCCGAGGATCTGCAGTTATTTGTGTATAGGGAGAATAGAAACGGTGACAGTACGCATCCTTGTGGGGCTCCTGTGTTGGTGGACCTAGGTTGCGAGAGTATAGTTCCTAGCTTCACGACTTGGGATCTGTTCGTGAGGAAGTCAGTGATCCACAGTCGTAGGGTAGGGTGGACCTCGAGTGCAGTAAGATTCTCCTGAAGTATTTGGGGGCTGATAGTGTTGAACGCCGAGCTGAAGTCCAATAGGAGGACCCTGGCGTATGAGCCTGGCCTATCTAGATGATCATAGACAAACTCCAGGCAGGTGTTTATGGCGTCATCGGTGGACCTGTTTGCTCTGTACGCAAACTGAAGCGGGTCCAGTCGGGCCACTGTGGAAAGTTTCAGGAGGGGCAGAACCATCCTCTCAAAGGTTTTCATGATGACAGATGTGAGTGCCACAGGCCTGTAGTTGTTGAGGTCGGAGACACCCTGTTTTTTGGGGACAGGAATGATGGTGGACCTCTTGAAGCACACGGGGACACTCCCTTCCTGAAGAGATTTGGTGAAGATAGCGGAGAGGATGAGGGTGAGCTGATGTGCACAAGTTTTCAGGCAGGTCGGTGACACACCGTCTGGGCCAGAGGCTTTCCTCGAATTTAGTCTTGACAGGTGCCGCAGAACGTCTTCCTCATTCACCGCTAGAGGTGGTGGGCACGGTTGTTGGGCAGCTAGAGCAGAAGAGGAGGCAGGGGGGTCTCTGAGATGTGCAGGTGTCCCCTGGTTCTCAAATCTGCAGTAGAAGTCGCTCAGGCTCTCAGCGAGCTTGATGCTGGGGGTTGCGTGCTGAGGGGGTGGCTTGTAGTTAGTGGCGACCTTTAGCCCCTTCCACACTGCCGGTGAGTCCTTTGAGGAAAGGTTCTGTTCTAGTTTTTCTGCAAAGTTTCCTGTTTAGGATGTTTTTAGCTCTCCTGTAGTCCTCCTGGTTGCCAGACTTGTATGCTGCTTTCTTGCATCTCCACAGTTGCCGTAGTTTGTTGGAGAACCACGGTTTGTCGTTCGGGTAGAGTTTGAAAGTTTTCCTTGGTATGCAGTGGTCCTAGCAGAAACTGATGTACGAGGCAACGTTGTCCGCCCACTCGTCCAAGGTTGGTGCTTCCAGGGCCTTCCAGTCTGTACTGTCGAAGCATGCTTGAAGCTGTAGTTTGGCATTGCTTGACCATACTCTGGTGGACTTTAGGACTGGTTTTGCGGTTTTCAGCCGCCTCCTGTATGTGGGTATCAGATGGATGAGACTGTGGTCAGAAGAGCCTAGTGCTGCCCATGGGGTGGCCTTGTACGCATCCTTTAGGACCGTGTAGCAGTGGTCTAGGGTGTTGGAGTTCCTAGTGGGGCAGGAGACGTGCTGGTGGAAGCGTGGCAACTCCTGGCGGAGATTGGCTCTGTTAAAGTCGCCCACGATGATAAACAATGAGTCTAGGAGGGCTGACTCCCACTTCGTGATGGTATCGCTAAGATCACACAGGGCTGCTTTGACCTCGGCATCGGGTGGGATATACACACCAACAAGGACATACGAGGAGAATTCCCTGGGCGAGTATGTTGGCCTGCAGTTCACAAGAAGGAGTTCTAGTTCCGGGGAGCATTTCTTTGCAAGTGTTGAATTATTGGGGCACCAAGCGGAGCTGATGTATAGACAGATACCGCCCCCTCTCTACCGCCCCCTCTCCTTTTTCCTGAGAGAGAGCCATCGCGATCTGCTCGGATGAGGCTGAATCCTGGGAGATGTAGGGCACTGTCAGGGATGCCGTCATGCAGCCATGTTTCTGTGAAGCAGAAGACTGGGGTGTTGCTGCCCAGTTCCCTCTTCTCACTGAGGAGTCGCAGTTCATCTAACTTGTTGGGGAGGGAACGGACTTTCGCCAGGAGGACTGCAGGAATAGTGGACCGCAGACCCTTCCTTCTCAGCCTCACTCTGGCGCCAGCACGACAGCCTCTTCTGCGTTGGCTCCCGCGGGGTACTGCCGCAGGGACAGTGATTTTCCTGATGTGGCTCCAGATAGAATCGTTCAGGAGCCTGGCCTTTGGATGCAGTGCTCCATATGGTTCCCAGTGGAGAAGCTGTGACCTGGTGAAGGTGGTGCGGGGAGGGGGGGAAGGTTCCATTTATTCAGCCGCACCAGAGCCCCTGCGACCCCTCAGGATGGGGCAGCAGCAGAGCCCGGATTTACAGTCCCATGGGACTGCAACAGATGCCCAGAGACTCGAGAAGCCAGGGGCTGCAGCAGAGGCCCAGATTCACAGAAGCATGGCGCTGTGGTAGAGGCCCAGGGTCACAGAGCCCATAAAGCTGTAGCAGAGGCTTAGGCTCAGAGGTCACCAGAGCCTGGGGCTCCAGCAGCGGGACCCGAGTCTCAGAGCCTGCTGGGGTAGAGGTAGCAGGGGCCCAGCCTCGCAGAGCCTGAAGCAGAGGCCTGGAGACACAGAGCCAAATAGCTAAAAAGGCTAGAGCAGGGGAAAGTCAATGGTGAGACCTGGGGCACATGGAATGGGTAGGTAGGTAGCAAGAAGAAGACCAGGACCTACCGGAACAGAAGTGCAGAAGCCAGGGTCAGCCAGCTGTGTGTGGTCCTGGAGATGGGAGGAGAGGGCGCTTGTAGAGGCTGATGTTGCAGAGGCCTCCAGTGTTTCTGGGATCAGAGCCAATTTCTGAACCCGGACTTCGAGATTGGCTGAGAGCAGAGGCCGGCCCCGGAGAGTAGAAGGCCAGGAGGAGGATGTTCGGCGTCTGGTTAGAGACGGCCTGAGTCGCGGGAGCTGCTGCCGCAGGGATCAGTGGCACGTAAATCTCGGCGGTGAAGAGGTGCGTTGCCGCTGCAGGGGGTTCAGTGTTGAGCTACCGGTGCAGCTGATCCCGGCCACCGGCGCTTGTTTAAGAGTGGGCTGCTTGGTCTGGGCAGGGTCGCACTGCTGGTGAGGTAGGCCGCTCGTGGCCACGCGGTCTGCCCCGGCGGGCGCTTGATGAGCCGGCTTTGCTGTCGCGGTGGAGCGGGAAAAAGTAGCCCTGGTGTCTTCAGTTGTGCTGGGAGCCCATCGGCCAGGTTGGAGGACAGGACTCTTCGGAAAGGAGGCTGCTGGGTTCAGTCGGGGTCTACCCACTCGCTGCGGGTCGGCCTGGAGTAGAGTTGGGCCGAACGGTTCGCCTGCGAACGGTTCCATGCGAACTTCAGTGGTTCGCGTTCGCGTCCCGCAGGCGAACTTTTGCGGACGTTCGGTTCGCCCCATAATGCACCATGAGGGTCAACTTTGACCCTCTACATCACAGTCAGCAGGCCCAGTGTAGCCAATTAGGCTACACTAGCCCCTGGAGCCACTCCCCCCCTAATACAAGGCAGGCAGCGGCGGCCATTACGCTCACTCGTGTGCCTGCGTTAGTGAGAGTAGGGCGAGCTGCTGCAGACTGTCTCTCATAGGGAAAGATTAGTTAGGCTTAGCTTGTTCCTGGCTGCATACCTGTTCTGTTCAGTACCTGCATACCTGTTCAGTGAACCTGCCACTGCATACCTGTTCTGTGAACCCACAACTGCATACCTGTTCTGTGAACCCACCACTGCATACCTGTACTGTGAACCCACCACTGCATACCTGTTCAGTGAACCTGCCACTGCATACCTGTTCTGTGAACCCACCACTGCATACCTGTTCTGTGAACCCACCACTGCATACCTGTTCAGTGAACCCACCACTGCATACCTGTACTGTGAACCCACCACTGCATACCTGTTCAGTGAACCCACCACTGCATACCTGTTCAGTGAACCCACCACTGCATACCTGTTCTGTGAACCCACCACTGCATACCTGTTCTGTGAACCCACCACTGCATGCCTGTTCAGTGAACCCACCACTGCATACCTGTTCAGTGAACCTGCCACTGCATACCTGTTCTGTGAACCCGCCACTGTATACCTGTTCTGTTCAGTGAACCCGCCACTGCATACCTGTTCTGTTCAGTGAACCCGCCACTGCATACCTGTTCTCGCCATGGTGCGCACCAGTCCAGCACGGCCGTCACTACACAAACAGCTGTTTGCGGTGCGTTACACGGTGAGTTTGGTGTGCCAGTGTGAAGCAGTACCTTAATTACACTACCTGATTGATGTATACACATGCAAGATGTTTTAAAGCACTTTAGGCCTGTCATTTAGCATTCAATGTGATTTCTGCCCTTAAAACGCTGCTTTGCGTCAAATCCAGATTTTTCCCGGGGACTTTTGGCATGTATCCCACTCCTCCACCTGGGGGTCCAGGTGTTAGACCCCTTGAAACATCTTTTCCATCACTTTTGTGGCCAGCATAATTTTTTTTTTTCAAAGTTCGCATCCCCATTGAAGTCTATGGAGGTTTGCGAACTTTTACGCGAACCGAACCTTACGCGGAAGTTCGCGAACCCGGTTCGCGAACCTAGAATCGGAGGTTCGGCCCCACTCTAGCCTGGAGTGTGGCTGATTGTCGGCTGTCCTGCCGATACGGCTAACTAGGGCTAAAAAAAACCACTAAAAGCAAAAAAACAAAAAAAAAGAAAGAAGCAAGGACAAAGCTAACCTAAACTACTTAAAAAAACTACTTAAAAACTACTTAACTACACTACACTACACTACTTAAAAACAGAAAGTTGCGGGAGCCCTGTGAGCCGTGGCTGCTGGTCCAGCGCCATTATACATCGTTTGAAGAAACAAAACCTCTGGTTTATTTATTAGAAGAAGAAATCACAGGGATATTACTTTATGAAAACTCCTGTGGGGAGAAGTAGATTGACAGTTGAAGAGTTTTTGAGCCCACTGGTTTAAATTCTCTGACGTAAAAAGCCTGCATACAATAAGATTTGCCATAATTTTGTCATCCTAGGCAGCATTTCCCAATTAAAGCTCATTTTGTCAGTGATGCAATGGGGGCGGTGTATCTGATCAAGGCCTATGTAGGTCAGACCACACAGAAGATAAAAAATACAGCTCAATGAGCACAAAACTAGCATACCTCTTATTAAGAGTACACCACCAACATTGAATACAGGTGCATCAGGCAGGAAGAAATGTACGTAGAACGTTTCTCCCTGCCTGATGTTCGTCATATTGTTCGTCAACTACATTGATGCATCTTGGAAGGGATTTAAGTCCTAGGATGATGTAACCAAACCAATTTATAATTAGACAGACAGCACTTGCTAAGAGCTCGTAATCAGTTATTACTGTTAATTGTCTAAAGAAGCGGTTGAAATACCTGCGAAACGTGCTGCATCGTATTGTGGAGTATACAGTAAAATTTTGATAAAAAACAGAGAATAGCGCTCGTATCCAATTTATAATTGATAGTTTATTTATCTATACATAAAAAATATATGTAGCCTTTGGAATTGAAACCATATAAGCATAAAGGGTTTCATATACAAGGTCACTTCAAAAGTTCTCCACTATATCCCCTTCTGCATATACTTTCTAAAAATTTTTTTTAAATAAGTGTAACAATATAACTTCATTCATGCCATACGCACTGTCATGCATACCATGGAGCCACCTGAATCTCTAATAAAAATTCCCCATAAAAAGTTCTCCAATAAAATCCGTGTAGATAAGTGCATTGGGTCAATCCGCCTATATATTTATAGCAGTCCCCTCCGTTATCTCAGAGTATCTATCCACCTGCCGCAAAGGACGCTTTCAATCACTTATGCGTCCAGTCACTTATGCGTCTTGCAGCTTTTCTAATTTTCACATGCGGGCTCCGGCCGGTAGCTTCGCAAGCAGGACTCCTCTCTCTTTCCGTATCGCTGCCCCCCCCCCCCCCCCCCGGGTATGGCGTCCGTTTGCAAGCTCCTTACAGCTCCGTGCGCTCCGGCTGCACAGCTTTCCGGGTGATTGACCAGTTGGGAGTGATGTCACTTCCCCTTCCGGGCTCCTGCGTTCCAACCAGCGTTCCAATGCGATTTCCTGCTTTCAAAACTCCCATATGCAACCATGCACCTTATGCTGTACGTGCTTTTGTTGCAGAATGTGGAAACACTGCGTGGATGCTTCTAGAGCCCTTCACATCGACATGTTTCGATAGTATACGACTATCTTCATCAGGATGAGGGATACCCACTGGCCACCACTTCCTGCTTTTTATAGACATCCAATCTATCAAATCTCCACCTTCCCTTAAAGGGGAAGTTGCCCTCAGTTCTCTAAGTCTCAATTTTTCACCCTCCATACATTATTTTTGCATTTTCTAAGCGTTTTTAGGCATTTATTGGACATTTTTGGGGCGTTTTTAGGCATTTATTGGGCATTTTTCAAGCATTTTCTGGACATTTTCTGATCATTTTTCAGTCATTTTTTGAAAACATCCTCCTAAAAGCCCCCCCTCTCCCTCCATAGAGACCCAGGTGATCCATGCACTCAGGTGGCTTCCATTCATCTCATTGCAAAAAAACAAACATTTCCCATTCCTCATTTAAGCCATTAGGTACCATAGTGTTTAGATTAAAAATCCATTGGCTTTCTTTTCTTGACATTTTTGCTATGTAGTTTCCCCCTCTGGGGTCTCTCCGGATTATTTCCAATACAAAAAATACCACATTATTCAATTTGCTTCCATGATGCTGTCTAAAATGTTTCGAGAGGGGATGCCCCTCCCAAACCCTTCAAAATATTATTAAAATGTTCCCCTATACGTTTATGCATTTCCCTCTTTGTGCGTCCTCTATACCTTTTGCCACACGGGCATATAAGGCAATATACAACCCCCCTGGTGTCACATGTTATTAATTCATCAATACTATATATTTCCTTCCCCTCCTTTACTTGTAAAATTTTGGCATATCCCTTAGTTCTATGACAATTCTGACACCTCCCACATCTTACAAACCCCTCCCCCTGACTCCTTTGTAGGTCTCCTCCATTATGATTGGCCGTAGCTATTTTCAGGCCTATGTTGCTTACTTTTCTAAACACAAAAGAGGGGTACTCTGGCAATATTTCCCTCAAAATTTTATCACCTTTCAGAATCCCCCAGTGCTTTCTAATAATCCCCTTTACACATCCTATTTGTGAGTTGTATTTCAAATTCAATCTCATTGAAAAATCTGCAGTATCCTGCTTTTGTTTTTTTTCCAACAATGTTTTCCTCTCCATCATCCCCACCTCCCCTTTCACTTGTTCCAGAGCATCCTTCTCATATCCCTTCTCCATAAATTGTCCCAACATTATATCGGCTTCTTTTTTATATTGTTCCTCCTCTGTACAATTCCGTTTAAGTCTCATGAATTGACCTTTGGGAATGTTCTCCAACCATGCCGGTAAATGGCAGCTATTAGCCAAGATGTATCCATTCACATCTGTAGCTTTCCTATAGGTTCTAGTTTTCAATTCCGCTCCCTCTATATAAATAGATACATCTAGGAAATTAACCTCCCTCTCACTTATCTCTGCTGTAAACTTCAGCCCCCAATCATTGTTATTTATTTTATCCACAAACTTCCCCAAAGCATCTGTCGAGCCCCTCCAGACGAGCAGGATGTCATCTATAAATCTCTTCCAGAGGACCAGGTCCGCGCCCCGGTCCCTCACACCCATATACATGGGTATGTTCCCAATGGGCCATAAATAAATTTGCATATCCGTGCGCGAACCTGGTCCCCATTGCCGTCCCGCTCGTCTGGAGGTAACTTTCTCCTCCATATTCAAAATAATTATGTGTTAATATAAACAAAACTGCATCCTTAATAAATTGTTTCTGCTCACTTTGTAATGAATTATCCAAGTTTAAAAAATGTTCAATAGCCTCTATGCCCTTTTTATGTTCAATGATGGTATAAAGGGAAGTAACATCCATATTTTTTATGTATAGATAAATAAACTATCAATTATAAATTGGATACGAGCGCTATTCTCTGTTTTTTGTCTATTTTTATGTTTGGTGGGAATTAAAGGGATACCCACACCTTGAGAATCAAGCAGCTGATTGATTGGGGGGATAGGGAGACAGAGTAGCTCCTTTTTACTTCTCCTTCTTTATACAATAAAATTGTGCCTGAATCTGACAATACGAGTCTACAATAGAGATGTAAGTCCACAACTGCCTCCCACTTTTAAACTATGTTTCATGCATTTTATTCATCTTGGCAACTCTGTTTTGTCCCATTACCTAAAACCAATTTATGAAGAAAAGAAGCTTTGTGCATCGACAGACTAGAGACGACACTATAGGGCCCAAATGATGAATTTCCTCTAAGATGTTTTTTTCTGAGGTGCTAACTTAATGGACGATAAATAAGCCAGTAGAAGCAGCACACCACCGGCTGAAAAAAAAATGAATTTTAGCAGCAGGAACAGCACCCTACACATTAAAGAGGAACAAAGCTATAATGAACACTTTTCCCATATTGCACCATAGCATTAGCACAGAACACACTGTCCAGCCGGGTGCAGAACAGAGGGTCTCGGTTAGTGTCTCTTAAAATATCACTAACAACAATTGCTGCAAATAAATGAGTAGCTATAGATTCAAACATGATCAACATGATTGGCATATCATTGGTCAAAATACCAAAGGGAAAAGCCCATTTTTTGGCCAATAAAGCATGGACTGGAGAGCAAAAATGGCAAATCACTGATGACCGCAGAGCTTTTTACTGTACTGAGTGGTACAAAGCTAGGTATGGGTGCACACACACATCCAATGTTGATTGGCCAATGACTGACCAATTTTTCTCACTTATGCTAGATACACACCATACAATTTTCTGGCAGATTTACCTGCCAGATCAATTATTTTCAACATGTCTGATCTGAACTTCAATTGATTTTTTTATTTTCCCATTGTTTTTTTAATCATTTTTTTCATCAATTTATGTTCCGTTCTATTAAGATTGATTAAAAAAATGATGAAAAAGTTTGGAAAATCTATCAAAATTCAAATCGGACCATGTAAAGGTTATCTCTTATACTACATACAAGTGGTAAAATTAGATGCATGTACACATCCTAAGATTACATTCTGATCAATATAACATGACATTAGGAAGGAATCTATTGTTTATCTGATGTGCCAAAAGTCCCACAATATACGATTTTAATACATTTCTTTTCAATTCAAAAATTACAATAAATTTTCCAGATTGATCGTACGTATCATTTCAAAAATCTGACCAATGTACCACACACCTGTGTTAAATGTTTCCCAAATTTTAAATAAAAAAAAATCTATCCTGCACCATCCAGTTTTCATAAAATTTGATCAGAAAAATCCCCCCACTCCCCATCTTTTATAAAAAGCAAACAAAACAAACAAACAACCAAAAAAACAACAGAAAATTTGATCAGATTTCTCAAACTAATCAAAAAAAAAAAAAAAGCTTTCCATTTTTCTATACAATAGATTGTGAACATTGGCTCATTTCATTGTATCACTTTTCAGAGCGATTTTCAACTTTCCTATACTTGAGGCTGAAAAAAGCGCAGAAACGCTGCAGGACTTGCATTTGCTTTTGGTAAAAAAAGCTCATCACTCTGGTGTGCTTCATCCCATTCAAATATATTAGCCAAGTGCTTTTCAAAGCGCTGGCATTTTTAAAAGCGCTCTTGGTGTGCACCAGCCCTAAGAGCCCATTTCCATTACTGCAGAATCAGCAGCGTTTCCCTGCATGCAATTTGAGCAGGGACACGCTGCCTATTCTGCCAATATAGACAGGTTTTGGTGTATCGCATAGTAACCTTGTACTCCCAGAACACCTAGATGGTAAGCAGAGATGTCAGGAGCCCAATTGTGTAGTACCATTAGTTCAGGGGTAATTGTAAGTATATGAGATTTATACTCACAAGGATGGGTTGCACATACCTGCAAACACCGTATAAGCTTGCGGGGAATCAACTGTCCACACTCGGCTTTTCAGGTCCTGCCGGATGCTGGACGGTTGCTCTCCTACATGTAGTTTTGGGTAAGACTAGACATTTGTGGGGATGGAGGCTCTCAGGGTATTACAATAATAGTTTTCAATTAGCATTTTCAGAGGCGCCCATACTCTATGCACACTGATAGAAGGTACTGAGTATTGACCTGAGGAAGCGGGATAGTACTCGTGAAACGTGTTGCCTGTGTTTGGATGAAAATCTTTTCCAGTTGAGTGTTCTATCTTCCAGAGAGGTAAAAGAAAACCTCTCTTTTTCTGAATTTTTATGCCAATAGAAAACTATTATCTCCGTAGCCCCGTTCATCTTCCGCAGCCCGTTCATCCTCTGGTCACCAGCGTAACATATCCAAGATGGCCGTGACCCGGAAGTACTTCCTGGCTTAGATTCTAATTGGAGGAAGCTGGCGGAGGAAGGAGAGTGAGGAGGCGGGGGAGCAAGGTGGTGGAGGTAGGGGAGCGAGCTGAAGGAGGCGGGGGCAGCAGGTGATTGATAGCTAGAAGGGGCAAAAGGAGGCTAGCGACAATCAGATTATCGCTAGCCTGTCGCTAGCTTTGAGGGGGGACAGCAGAACCCAGGGGGGACTGGCAGCGGCAATAGAAGGACACAGAGTCATGTCATTGGGCAGAGAACATGCCTCTGTGTCCTACAATCTCTATAAAATCTGCCTCGGGTACTCATAAATACTCTGGGCGCCTCCATCCCCCAACAATATCCATTATGTCAATAGGCTTGCCATCCAAATCGCATGCCGGTGCGGTTTACAGTATCACGCATCCGAATCCCTATAATTGTGCATGGCACATCACACAAACACGCGGTACCCCAGTGGAAATATGCATATAAGGCCTAAATTAGTTTCGGCCTTATCTCTCCCCATCACAGGTATTCTGAGCCGATTATTATTCTGGGAATACACGGTTCGTTTTTGAGGCAGATAGATGGTTAGATAGATAATTTCCGACATGTCAGATCTCCCGTTCAATCGTTTTGCCGCTCGATTCCTGATAGAAGTGAATGGAAAAAGATAAGAAAAATGAGCGAAAGATAAGAGAATCGACTATAGAATCGAGTGGTAAAATCGAACCGTGTATGCCCAGCATTACACAGCTATTACACAGCTTCACCAGGCATCCACACCCAATATAGTTCTGTCAGGCCTTTGTCAATTGTGATGGTAGATGCTGTAAGATAATTGTACATTAGCAGGAACAGTTTTTTTTCCTATCACTCCACACTGATAATAAGGTAAATTTCCTGGGAACTGTACATTAAAATATAATACTTCATTTATCTGTCACGATTTAATTTCACCTTTGCAGTAACTGCTGTGCTGTGACTTGCCAAGCTAAAGATGGGACAATGTATAATTGGTAAGATACTGTTTGACTCGTTTTCTATATGTGGACTTTTCAATGGCCAGAGGGATACCTAAGATCTGATGCATATTTTGCTTATGAGGCAACTATAAATATGATGTACTCTGGCACACAGCAACAACCAGTCATTACACTAATGACCAAAGGTACATTATCACAGAAGCCACAAACCACACAATCCTGGAACACTTCATGAAAAACACGGCTAAAGTAATTACATTAAAATTATGACCCAAACAGGAAGCCAAGAGAGTTAATGACTTATGGAATCCACAAATAGTGTGTAACGATCGGTGTCAGCAACCAGAGAGAGAATCTGATTCTTGGCGATCTGCAGTATCCCCAAGAATACAGATATACCTGATTATTGAGGATCTGCAGAATCGCCAATAATCAAATATGTCTAACCTCTAGACACCTGAGTGTGTACGTGTTTTGGTGCAACAGTAACCTTTGGACCACCGGGGTAGCAGGTGGTCCAATAAGTAGAGAAGACTCTACTGCAGTCAAGGACACCTGACTGATAAGGAGCAGTGTCCCATCTGAAAAGCAGGGGACCCCTGCGGAAAGGCTGGACACCCTGCGGAGGGTGACAGCCAGAAGGTCAGACAGGTCGGGTCGGCAACAGAGTTTTAGATATGCAAAGTACCAAATCAGAGATCAGAAGAATAGTCAGGAAAGCTACAGGTCATAACAGATATCAGAACAAGGCCTAGTCTGAGGTGTGAGGTCCGTGATCTCAACACCCTGGAACTATGCTAGAGAATAACACAGATGATATACAGTATTCCTAGTCTGGGGTGTGAGGGCCGTGATCTCAACACCCTGGAACTATGCTAGAGAATAACACAGATGGTATACAGTATTCCTAGTCTGGGGTGTGAGGGCCGTGATCTCAACACCCTGGAACTATGCTAGAATATAACACAGATGATATACAGTATATCTAGTCTGGGGTGTGAGGGCCGTGATCTCAACACCCTGGAACTATGCTAGAGAATAACACAGATGATATACAGTAACTGGCTAAGTGTGGATTCCCAGGTCCTCCTGGTTCCACCACACTGAAAGATCTGACTAAGGTCTGAGTGCTAACACCTAAGCATTCGCAACGCCAGACAACCAGCAACTGAACAGCAAGAGATATATATAGTAAAGCACCCCACAGCGCCGCCCAGCTCCCATTAACCAATCAATAGCCGAGCAGGAATCAGCTGACCGTCCCGATCAGCTGATCTTCCTCCTATTGGTATAAGTGTCTAGCGGTGCGCGCGCGCGTAGCTCTCCATCTGTGTGTACTACTAGGTCCAGCTAACCCAGACGCATGTTGTTGCGGGGAACCCGCCGCACTGAATGCGGAATCCGCCGCTTTGCCGTCAGATTATGCAGCGGCCCCCACGGCACTCTACCCATGGGCACCACCAGCTCCAGACAAACCAGACGCCTGCTGACGCGAACAAACCGCCGCATCAGACGCGGAATCAGCCGCCTTGCTGCCAGAACATGCGGCGGCTTTTCCGCTGTTTATCACATAGTGTTATATTTATTTCCGCAGTAAAACATAAAGATAACTGATAGATATACAGAGAGCCAGATGTGAGGAAAGGTTGAGAAATGCTAGATTCACATGTCTACAGGAGTCCCATACCATTCAAAGCCCGAGCGACTCTGAGCGCACTCACTCCCCCCGCAGAACCTGCTTTGTTGTGCACCATGCATTGTCCCTACATCCTCCTCCATATCAACAGATCTGCTGTTATGCCACGCAATGTCCATCCGCCTCCCTCTATAGCAACAGATGCTATAGCCCTGGAGGCTAGTTACATGTCTGTACAGTATCATGCCCAGAACCAGAATTTCACCTGAGGGACATCAATCCCTGGTGGGCAACAGTCTTTATACGTGTGTACGTGGCATTGATCCCTGATGGGCGACAGTCTTCATTCATGTGTACGAGGCATTGATCCCTGATGGGCGACAGTCGACATACGTGTGTACGAGGCATTGATCCCTGATGAGCGACAGTCTTTATACGCGTGTACGAGGCATTGATCCCTGATGGGCGACGGTCTTCATATGTGTGCATGAGGCATCGATCCCTGATGGGCGACAGTCTTTATACGTGTGTACGAGGCATTGATCCTTGATGGGCAACAATCTTCATACGTGTGTACAAGGAATCGATCTCTGATTGGCGACAGTCGTCACTTGTGTGTCCGAAGCATCGATCCCTGACGGGTGACTGTCTTCATACGTATGTACGAGGCATTGATCCCAGATGGGTGACAGTCGTCATACGTGTGTATGAGGCATCGTTTCCTGATGGGCGACAGTCTTCATATGTGTGTACGATGCATTGATCCCTGATGGACGATTGTCTTCATACGTGTGTACGAGGCATCGATCCCTGATGGGCAACAGACAGTCTACTTACGTGTGTACGAGGCATTGATCCTTGACGGGCGACAGTCTTCATATGTGTGTACGAGGCATTGATCCCTGATGGACGATTGTCTTCATACGTGTGTACGAGGCATCGATCCCTGATGGGCAACAGACAGTCTACTTACGTGTGTACGAGGCATTGATCCTTGACGGGCGACAGTCTTCATATGTGTGTACGAGGCATTGATCCCTGATGGACGATTGTCTTCATACGTGTGTACGAGGCATCGATCCCTGATGGGCAACAGACAGTCTACTTACGTGTGTACGAGGCATTGATCCTTGACGGGCGTCAGTCTTCATACGTGTGTATGAGGCATTGATCCCTGATGGGTGATAGTCTTCATACGTGTGTACGAGGCATTGATCCCTGATGGGTGACAATTGTCATACGTGTGTACAAGGCATCGATCCCTGATGGGCGTCAGTCTTCATACGTGTGTATGAGGCATCGATCCCTGATGGGTGACAGTCTTCATACATGTGTACGAGGCATCGATACCTGATGGGCGACAGACTACATATGTGTGTACAAGGCATCGATCCTTGATGGGCGTCAGTCTTCATACGTGTGTACGAGGCATATTGAAAAAACCTTAGAATCCAACATGAGGAGATGAAGTAGTCCAAAACCTGTCAGATTTTAACTACCTACTGTAAGTGACAGCAAAGTAGGAAAAAATAAACTTATTGTGCATATTATTCTGGATTAACTGTACATTTTATAGGTTTGATTTTTTAATTTTACATGTTTTTGTGATAGTGGTCCTTTAATGTTCATATTAGAAGTGAGAAGTCTGCTCTGCTCTGCTCATATGTCAGACCTCAAGCTCCTCCAGCAGACTTAATTGATGATGGCATTAGTGTGATATCAGGAGAAAACCTTCGCTATGAAAACATATATTATGACAACACCACTTTCCATACGGTGCATCCTATGTGCAGCCACATAGAAAATCATATAAAAAATACAACTGAGAAGAAAATATCTGTTTCTGTCTGTTCCAGGATCTTTGGTCTATGTGTACCTATTTTGGAAAACCATTTGGCAAAGATAAAAATATGTAATGCTCTAAAAATGAGATAATTGAGCCTTCAGTGTTAGCAGTGCTTTACAAATTTGCCAAGTTTATGTCAGGCCTTATCTGGAGATCTAGCGGTAATCCTATAAGTGACATATCTTAAGCATAAAGCCTAGAACCGAAATCCCTCCAGGTTTGGGTTAAAAATAAATTGGAACAGGATTCTGATGAGAAAACTTGGAATGCACTGAGAAAAATACATTAACAAATAGGATTCTCGGTGCAGCATAATAATCTCTGCGGTGACGTCTTAATTTCTGCCCATGTGTTCCTTACTCTGCTGAACCTGAACATGTTGTAGCGTTGTCTTGCTTATGAGGTAGCTGACTGTTCATTTGTTTACATATTGAAGGGGTTAGACAAAGCATAAGTGCATGGGGAAAAGATTAGAAACTTTCCAAGCCAAATTGCTACTCAATAAGTACTCAATATTTCAACAAAGAAAAAATACTTCATCTAAAAGGATGGATAATTTCTTGAAGGACTACTATCGCAAACACTGTAAAATTTTAAACGCAAGTAAAACACAAACAAATAAGAATTTTGTTTCTTTCAAGAGTGAAATGAGCCATAAATTACTTTTCTCCATGTTACTGTCACTTACAGTAGGTAGTAGAAATCTGACAGAACCGACAGGTTTTGGACTATAAGAAAAAAACACATATATCCAAACACATTGCCTCAGGTTAGGACATTTAAATAAGTAATTAAAGAAAGGGAGGTGCTAAAGGGGGTGTGGCCAGAAAAATAGCAAAAAAAATTAACCTGTAAGGGATGACTGCGCATACTGGTGGGCGGGTGTTTCGCTCCTCTTGGCCGCAGTATAGTCTGAGGCGGCGACAGAGTTAGTCAGCTGTCACTTACGCAGGGGTTTACTTTATAAATAATGGATGTTGACTGGGATTGAACCCTGGTATCTCACAAAAAGATAATGCCAGATAAAGGTGATGCCAGACCTTTTCACTAGTCATCTCTTTATCTTTTTGCACATGTTGTTTTTTTTACACTTACTTATTGGTACCCACATTGCATTGTGGATTATGTTTCGTGATTATTTATTCACATACAATTTGTGGACACACTGTTCCAAATTATCTTAGGTGTTATCGATCCAACTTTTGTACTGTACCCTTTATGTATTCATACACTATGTGATATCCCATTGGTATACAGTTGTCAGTTACCCCTTTTCTTCCCCAGTGGCTTTTGTTTTTAGTGTTTTTATTGTATTGCTATTTTGTATAAAGATGAATTTACATTAATTTGCATGGAGTGGTGCATTTTTTGCAGGGAACATCTTGTCTTGTTTGTGGTATACCCTGTTATCTTACATCACTGGTGATGCTCTTAACCAATATGCTATGGCTGACACACAGGAGGTTTTGCTGGTCAGTACTGGTTAGTCAGCTGACATGTATTGCCACCTGTGTCAGCTGATCTCTCTGTCAGCTGACACTTAAAGAGACACTGAAGCGAAAAAAAATATATGATATAATGAATTGGTTGTGTACTATGAATAATTACTAGAAGATTAGCAGCAAAGAAAATAGTCTCATATTTTTATTTTCAGGTATATAGTGTTTTTTCTAACATTGCATCACTCTATAATATGTGCAGATTACACAACACTCAGCATTCAAAATGAGTCTTTCAGAGCAGTCTGTGAAGTAATGAACTCTCCTCTAGCAGAGGAAAAGTAAACAGTTAAATTACAGTTGAGATAATAAAAGTCAGATAACAGCCCTCTCTATGACTAAGTTAGTCGGAGAGCTTAATAGCTTTTTTGCATAGAGATAACAACTGGAGTTTCTCAACTCTTCCTGTACTGGAAACAATTAGACTGATGTATCTGATCTTAATGTTTTTTTTCGTAGCTGTACTACACATACAAATCATAATATCATCATTTTTTTTTCGCTTCAGTGTCTCTTTAAACAGGATTAATGCCTGCGTGTGATTGGCTGTTGTGTGCATGTGGCCAGTCACTGATTGGATGGTGTCAGTATTTAAACCTTACTGTGACAGTTGGTTGTTGCCCGTGATAGCTCTAGTTTTCTGGTTGCTGGATGCTCTGTATACCTGCTCTTGTGATATTGGATTATCTGAATTTCGACCTCTGCATGTTTACTGGATCTCCCTTGTCTGCTGCCTGATCCGACCTATTGCCTGGATTATCGGTACAACTGTTTGCTGCCTGGTTTGACCTCGGATACGTTTTTTGACCTCTCTTCTGCCTAGCCCTCCTGTACTGCGACATCTCTATTACCCGTGTATGACCCTGGACTGTTGCTGGACTTTGCTACTCTGTGTTCTTGTTTAGGCCTGGAAGTTGATTCACTCACCCTGCATTCAGCTCCAACACCTTGCACACTAAAGGCCTGGGTTTAAACGAAGTCGGGTAGGTGTTGTCTTCTCACCTCTCGTTCAAGCGGGGACGTGCCACATAGGGTGAAGCGTGTGGAGGTAGATTGGGGCATTGGAGCTGATTTGTGAGTGGATATTCCTACAGGCCTGACATAACCCTTGCGCACTCACATGTAAATGTTCAAACAAATGCATTCACAGATTCACTCATCCAGGCACCACTGTTATCATGCGAATCATACGATTACTTGGGTACCTCTACGCAGTCTATGTGACTAAGCATGAGAATGCATTCTTTTGTAAACGAAGACCCCGTCTTTTAACTTAGCTGTGGGGATAACAGTGGTGCCAGGTTTTGGACTATGCCCTCTCCTCATGGGGGATTGTTAGAGTTTTGTTTAGTTTCAAAAGCACTTAGTGAATGGCAGTTGCTCTGTCCAACTGCCAAAAAAGTGTGCAGTGAGCAGGCAAGCTGCCCAGCATCACTGTATACATCCTTTTCAGGGTATGTCTTTATAAAGAATAAAAGCCTTGCTGAGAATCCCCCATGAAGAGACGGACTAGTTCAAAACCTGTCTGTTCTGTCAGATTTCTACTTCCTACTGCAAGTGACAGCAACATAGGAGAATAGTGATACTGAATCAATTTTATGAAGCATATTTTTTTTAAATGACATACACAACTGAAGAGAGGGAAGGCTCTGAATCTGGATCATATAGAGCCTTCCCTGTTCTTACTCAGTACCATTGTTCCATCGCTGCCTGTTACCCCCATTCCAAAATATTCGGAAGAGGTGGTCATTTGGCACTGTCTCGGCCAATAACTTGTTGCTGGCAGGGTCTTGGACATGCACAGTTCTGATTGTTTTTGAAGTATTTTCTTGCATGCTGGTGGCTTAAAAGGCATTTCATTGATAAGGAATGAAAATATTACCTAGGAGGCAAAAAGGTGAATTAAATAAGGGCCTGCATCCTTACATGGCTTTCTAATATTTTTCCAATTTGTATTTTGTTCGATAAGTAGACAATGTAGCAGAGATGTATTTGTTTGGTTTAATTGTTATTTTTGTTTTGTTCTTTTCATGAAACTATAATAAACGCTGGTTAAGTTAGATGTTGATTATATTGCTAGTGCAGCTTTTTTTTTGTTCTTTGCTTTGGCATTATGGAACTAAAGTCATATAGATATGACACAAGAGTTAAACATTGTCAGATTATAGCATTTTTGGACAAAATGGGCTGTGTTGCGTTTCTGAATGCTGTTGTGTGAATAAAGTTGTACAGGTTACATATTTTCACCAGAACTTTTTCTCTTGATAAGCCGGTGCCAACGGAGTCTGTGTAAAGCTCCAAGAGTTCCTGTTTGCACAGAAGCCAGTAAACCAGGAAACCCGAGAGTAGTCAAAAGTCTTCTACTGTCTGTCTGTGGATGTTCTCAGCTGTACTACACGCGTGTCAATAATGACCTTCGTGTGCCCACCAGACTATAAGGAATGACTGATCAGAAATAGTTATAAACCATGTCAAGTTTTCAACTGCAATCTCAAAAAATAAGCAAGCCAGACTCTCGTACTTAATGAGCTTGCCTGTAGGTAGGTGGTGGGTTTAAGCCTACATATCTGGCCACCCTGTGAGTCCTTTGGGCACCTACTGTGTACATGATTACTAAGATTAGAATAATTAGTGCCTCATGCTCAACGCAGATACCTGCTGTGATACCAAATAACTCTAGTCTTCTCTGTCCTGCTGCCTCTACCAATAGCCTCAAATATCAGCAGACTCCAGGATGCAGAATATGTTGGGTGATAGCTATCTCCTCCAACTATCATGTACGTTCTGCTAGATAAAACAGGGAGGGACTTGCAGCTCCAAGTTTTCTGCAGTATCACAATACACCCAAACTTGTCCTCCTTATCATTGCTGATAGGAGAGGAATATCAAAGTATGTAGAGATAAGAGTCCACAGTGTTTTTGTCTAGAGTCTGCAAGATGCAATGCATTCTACTAATCTTCCTCCACTTGTAGACAGTCTTCTCTCAGTCTTTTTGCAGTGCCCCAGCCAGGTCAGAGATCTAACACATTATCAGACTAATCTAATCCCAGGCATCTCTACAACTCTGCATATCGAGCCCTGCTACTGTGTGACCTCAGCTATGACCCATGGCTGGACCTAATGCTACTGCTTATTACTGCCAAATCTGCTGAAGTTCTGCTCAAGAAATGAGTGGTGACAGGATGTGTCATGGGATGTGTCAGAAGTGCACTCAGTTCTCTGGTCCTTTAAAACTGCCTTTATACTTGGATTTTATTTTCAGAGGAGATGATATTAAAAAGCTTGTACAATATTACCACTCCAGGGCCCATATGCAATTCACTATTTTCTCCCAGGTGATATTTTTACAACTTGCAAATAAAATGCCTTTTAAACCACCAGCAAGCAAACAAATACTTAAAATAATTTTGGTAGTACTTTTTCATTTAATTTTTGGGCCTTTTTCCATTGCAGCGTGCTAAAAATGTATTCAAAATCAAAGACAAAAAATGATCTCCTAGGAGAAAACTCAGGTGAAAAAGTAAATTGCATATGGGCCCTACTGTTATAAGTGGTTTCATCAGACTGAGAAGTCAATACAAGTGAGAATAAAAAGAAAAACCTACATCTTGTAAAACACTTACTGTTTTAATTGCCCTGTCAGTTTGAAAAAATAAAATAATGCACACTAATGCAGCACGTTGGTGTAGTGGTTAGCGCTCTTGCCTTGCAGCGCTGGGTCTCCAGTCATTGGCGAGCCTGGGGTGCCTGGCACCTGGGTGCAAGATTTTCTCTGGCGCCTATGGGAGTGGTTAAATTTACAGCGCCCAACCACATAACCACACCAGTGTCCTGCCTAATCACACCCACACCTTCCACCTCTTTCCGCATGCATGTGATACCCCATTCCTACCCCTCTTCCATGGGCTTGCTCCTGGCTGGCTTTGGCTTCCTGCGAGTCTGCCAGTCTCTGGACTGACTCAGGCTGAGAGGCTCTGCGAGTGCGACGCAGTCACACACTGCGTATTTATGGCTGCCTGCGGCCACCCTACTCTCGCTGTCGTAGGCTCCTCCCCCCGCCAAGCCCAAGCGTGAGGTGGGCTGCCTGTATCTTTCCCGTTGCGCCGCGCAGCCTGCCAGTGTTGCCAACCTTTCACGTTATTTTTTTACTGACAAATACCTAAAAATTTACTGACAAAAGATTATTTTTACTGACAAAATTTCCCCACTAAATGCACATAAGAGACAGCTTTTCCCCATGAAAATGCACATAACAAGAGACAGCTTTTCCCCATGTAAATGCACATAAGAGACCGCTTTTCACCAGCAAATGCACATAACAAGAGACCGCTTTTCACCAGCAAATGCACATAACAAGAGACCGCTTTTCACCAGTAAATGCACATAACAAGAGACCGCTTTTCACCAGCAAATGCACATAACAAGAGACCGCTTTTCACCAGCAAATGCACATAACAAGAGACCGCTTTTCAACAGCAAATGCACATAATAAGACAGCTTTTCACCAGCAAATGCACATAAGAAGACAGCTTTTCACCAGCAAATGCACATAAGAAGACAGCTTTTCACCAGCAAATACACATAAGAAGACAGCTTTTCACCAGCAAATGCACATAAGAGAGATTTTCACCAGTAAATGCACATAATGACAAACAGACAGTGTCCCCAGAATATATAGCCAGGGATATATGTCCCCAGGATAGGTAGCCAGGGGGTATATGCGCCCAGGATAGGTAGCCAGGCGGTATATGCGCCCAGGATAGGTAGCCAGGGGGTATATGCGCCCAGGATAGGTAGCCAGGGGGTATATGCGCCCAGGATAGGTAGCCAGGGGGTATATGCGCCCAGGATAGGTAGCCAGGGGGTATATGCGCCCAGGATAGGTAGCCAGGGGGTATATGCGCCCAGGATAGGTAGCCAGGGGGTATATGCGCCCAGGATAGGTAGCCAGGGGGTATATGCGCCCAGGATAGGTAGCCAGGGGGTATATGCGCCCAGGATAGGTAGCCAGGGGGTATATGCGCCCAGGATAGGTAGCCAGGGGGTATATGCGCCCAGGATAGGTAGCCAGGGGGTATGTGTGCCCAGGATAGGTAGCCAGGGGGTATGTGCGCCCAGGATAGGTAGCCAGGGGGTATGTGCGCCCAGGATAGGTAGCCAGGGGGTATGTGTGCCCAGGATAGGTAGCCAGGGGGTATCTGTGCCCAGGATAGGTAGCCAGGGGGTATGTGCGCCCAGGATAGGTAGCCAGGGGGTATCTGTGCCCAGGATAGGTAGCCAGGTGGTATCTGTGCCCAGGATAGGTAGCCAGGGGGTATGTGCGCCCAGGATAGGTAGCCAGGGGGTATGTGCGCCCAGGATAGGTAGCCAGGGGGTATGTGCGCCCAGGATAGGTAGCCAAGTGGTATCTGTGCCCAGGATAGGTAGCCAGGGGGTATCTGTGCCCAGGATAGGTAGCCAGGGGGTATGTGCGCCCAGGATAGGTAGCCAGGGGGTATCTGTGCCCAGGATAGGTAGCCAGGGGGTATGTGCGCCCAGGATAGGTAGCCAGGGGGTATGTGCGCCCAGGATAGGTAGCCAGGTGGTATGTGCGCCCAGGATAGGTAGCCAGGGGGTATGTGCGCCCAGGATAGGTAGCCAGGGGGTATGTGCGCCCAGGATAGGTAGCCAGGGGGTATGTGCGCCCAGGATAGGTAGCCAGGTGGTATGTGCGCCCAGGATAGGTAGCCAGGGGGTATGTGCGCCCAGGATGGGTAGCCAGGGGGTATGTGCGCCCAGGATAGGTAGCCAGGGGGTATGTGCGCCCAGGATAGGTAGCCAGGTGGTATCTGTGCCCAGGATAGGTAGCCAGGTGGTATCTGTGCCCAGGATAGGTAGCCAGGGGGTATGTGCGCCCAGGATAGGTAGCCAGGTGGTATCTGTGCCCAGGATAGTTAGCCAGGTGGTATCTGTGCCCAGGATAGCTAGTGAGTGACAGGAGCGCGCCCCGCCGCCGCCGCTCCCTCCTCACCTTTCAGCAGCCCTTAGTCAGACCTCAATCAGCGGGCGACCCGACCAGGAAAAGGGCGCCGGACGCACCCGCTCTATATGCGGAAGTGATGTCACTTCCGCATATCAGTGCGGCGTGCTAGGTCCTAGCTCCCGCCCGCCTGATCGAGGTCTGACGCGGCGGCTAGAGGGAGGGAGCTTGAAGCAGCGGCGGCGGCCACAGGGGGAGAGCGGGGCCGGGCGGCGCCTCTCAGAGGCAGGCGCCTGAGTGCCTTGCACCCGCCCAGGCTCGGCCCTGTCTCCAGTTCATATCCCAGCCAGGGCACTATCTGCACAGAGTTTGTATGTTCTCCCAATGTCTGTGTGGGTTTCCTCCGGGCACTCCAGATTCCTCCCATCTCCCCAAAAAATGCAGATACGTTAATTGGCCCTAGACTATAATACATACTCTACATGATAATACATACAGATATGACCATTGTAGTGATTAGATTGTGAGCCCCTCTGAGGGACAGTTAAATGACAAGACAATATATTCTGTACAGCGCTGTGGAAGATGTTGGCGCAATATAAATACTATATAATAAATAACAATATAATTCACAAATTGATCTAACACTAAAATTATGCTGTAAGCAGTAAAAGAAAGGAGGAAGCGGTGAGCACTAATCTGTGCTGTATCCCTGCTCACAGTGAGCTGGAAGTTACAATGTAGTTCCCCCTGCGCTCTGCTGGCCCCCATAAATCACAGCCGCACTGTCGACACGCAGCGCGTCGCATCGGGCTGTGTTTACCTCTTTACTGTCATTCTCACCGCTCCCCCGCCTACTGCATAGCTCCAGTCCCCGCCGCGTCCCTTCTCTCCCTGCTGATTGGAGGGAAGGGACGCGGGCGGGGACCAGAGCTATGCAGAAGGCGGGGGGAGCAGCAAGAGTGACAGTAAAGAGGTAAACACAGCCCGCTGTGTGTTGACAGCCCAGCTGTGATTTATAGGGGCAGGCAGGGCGCAGGGGAAACTTAGGGGGGATTGGGATAGCAACAGAGGCTAGGCTGTATAGGCAGACCCAGCCTCTGTGTGCAGATAACATTGTCAGAACCCCACCTCGGGTTCTCTTTAACCACTTGAGGACCGCGGGCTTTACCCCCCTTAAGGACCAGACCCTTTTTTTCCATTCAGACCACTGCAGCTTTCACGGTTTATTGCTCGCTCATACAACCTACCACCTAAATGAATTTTGGCTCCTTTTCTTGTCACTAATAAAGCTTTCTTTTGGTGCTATTTGATTGCTTGATTTTTACTTTTTATTATATTCATCAAAAAAGACATGAATTTTGGCAAAAAAATGATTTTTTTAACTTTCTGTGCTGACATTTTTCAAATAAAGTAAAATTTCTGTATACATGCAGCACGAAAAATGTGGACAAACATGTTTTTAATTAAAAAAAACCCCATTCAGCCTATATTAATTGGTTTGGGTAAAAGTTATAGTGTTTACAAACTATGGTGCGAAAAGTGAATTTTCCCATTTTGAAGCATCTATGACTTTTCTGACCACCTGTCATGTTTCATGAGGGGCTAGAATTCCAGGAGAGTATAAATACCCCCCAAATGACCCCATTTTGGAAAGAAGACATCCCAAAGTATTCACTGAGAGGCATGGTGAGTTCATAGAAGATTTTATTTTTTGTCACAAGTTAGCGGAAAATGACACTTTGTGACAAAAAAAAAAAGTTTCCATTTCTGCTAACTTGCGACAAAAAAAAAAATGAAATCTGCCACGGACTCACTATGCTCCTCTCTGAATACCTTGAAGTGTCTACTTTCCAAAATGGGGTAATTTGTGGGGTGTGTTTACTGTCCTGGCATTTTGGGGGGTGCCTAATTGTAAGCACCCCTGTAAAGCCTAAAGGTGCTCTTTGGACTTTGGGCCTCTTAGCGCAGTTAGGCTGCAAAAAATGTGTGGTATTGCCGTACTCAGGCGAAGTAGTATAATGTGTTTTGGGGTGTATTTTTACACATACCCATACTGGGTGGGAGAAATATCTCTGTAAATGACAATTGTTTGATTTTTTTTGACACACAATTGTCCATTTACAGAGATATTTCTCCCACTCAGCATGGGTATGTGTAAAAATACACCCCAAAACACATTATACTACTCCTCCTGAGTACGGCGATACCACATGTGTGACACTTTTTTGCACCCTAACTGCGCTAAGGGGCCCAAAGTCCAATGAGTATCTTTAGGATTTCACAGGTCATTTTTGTTTCAAGACTACTCCTCACGGTTTAGGGCCCCTAAAATGCCAGGGCAGTATAGGAACCCCACTAATGACCCCATTTTAGAAAGAAGACACCCCAAGGTATTCCGTTAGGAGTATGGTGAGTTCATAGAAGATTTTATTTTTGGTTACAAGTTAGCGGAAATTGATTATAATTGTTTTTTTTCACAAAGTGTCATTTTCCGCTAACTTGTGACAAAAAATAAAATCTTCTATGAACTCACCATACTCCTAACGGAATACCTTTGGGTGTCTTCTTTCTAGAATGGGGTCATTTGTGGGGTTCCTATACTGCCCTGAAATTTTAGGGGCCCTAAACCGTGAGTAGTCTTGAAACCAAATGTCGCAAAGTGATTGATGGGTGATTGACAGGTGATCAGTGGGTTATTACAGGACAGAACAGATGTAAATAATGCACTGGCGAATTAATAAGGGGGGGGTCTGAGGGCAATCTGAACGTGTAGGCGGGTGATTGGGTGCCCGCAAGGGGCAGATTAGGGTCTGATCTGATGGGTAACAGTGACAGGTGGTGATAGGGTGCGATTGATGGGTGATTGATGGGTAATTAGTGGGTGTTTAGGGTAGAGAACAGATGTAAACAATGCACTTGGGAGGTGATCTGACGTCGGATCTGCGGGCGATCTATTGGTGTGGGTGGGTGATCAGATTGCCCGCAAGGGGCAGGTTAGGGGCTGATTGATGGGTGGCAGTGACAGGGGGTGATTGATGGGTGGCAGTGACAGGGGGTGATTGATGGGTGATTGACAGGTGATCAGTGGGTTATTACAGGGAAGAACAGATGTAAATAATGCACAGGCGAATTGATAAGGGTGGTCTGAGGGCAATCTGAGCGGGTAGGCGGGTGATTGGGTGCCCGCAAGGGGCAGATTAGGGTCTGATCTGATGGGTAACAGTGACAGGTGGTGATAGGGTGTGATTGATGGGTGATTGATGGGTAATTAGTGGGTGTTTAGGGTAGAGAACAGATGTAAACAATGCACTTGGGAGGTGATCTGACGTCAGATCTGCGGGCGATCTATTGGTGTGGGTGGGTGATCAGATTGCCCGCAAGGGGCAGGTTAGGGGCTGATTGATGGGTGGCAGTGACAGGGGGTGATTGATGGGTGATTGACAGGTGATCAGTGGGTTATTACAGGGGGGATAGAGGCATACAGTAAATAGGGGAGGGGTCTGAGGGGTGGGGGGGGGTGATCAGGAGGGAGCAGGGGGCAGTTTAGGGAATAAAAAAATAGTGTCGACAGATAGTGACGGGGAGTGATTGATGGATGATTAGGGGGGTGATTGGGTGCAAACAGGGGTCTGGGGGGTGGGCAGGGGGGGGGGGGGTCTGAGGGGTGCTGTGGGCGATCAGGGGGCAGGGGGGGGGGGGGAAATCAGTGTGCTTGGGTGCAGACTAGGGTGGCTGCAGCCTGCCCTGGTGGTCCCTCGGACACTGGGACCACCAGGGCAGGAGGCAGCCTGTATACATTACAAAGCCCATTATACGCATTGATCGGCGGAATTCTGTATTCCTCCGCCCGCCGGTGCTGCTAAGTGGCCGGCGAGCTGGAGGCTAAATCCCCGACCATCGATCCCCGGCGGAGGATCGTGTCACGGATGACGCGATCGCTCCGTCCATGCCCGTACAAGGACCGCCGCCTCTGTGCATGCGGCGGTCCTTGCGGGATCCACTTTCCGGCCACCCCTGTGCAGTGGGCGGTCGGTAAGTGGTTAACATCGAGGCCACACTCCTCTTCTGGCATGAGTGTGGCCGTGCTGCATGAGCAAATCCACTTACTGCACAGGAGCGGCTGTACCCACGCAGGTGCAGTACAGTTATGCTCATGCCTAAACAGAAGCGTGGCCCCAATGTGATTACCGACAAGCCCTTGTAAATAATTTGTGGGATGCCCCCACTCAGCGCCACTAATAAGGTCTCTAGTTTAACCACTTTACCCCCAGCGGTACGGATTTCTCCGTCCCTTTTTCCACCCTGTTACCACCAAGGGACGGAGAAATCCGCACCTGACACCGCTCCCGTCGCTCCCCACGCTCCCGCTCGCTTGTCCGCGCGCCCCCGCGCTCGTGCACACCGCCGCCCGCTCACCCGGAGATCAATTAACGGGAAAACCCTTTCCCGTTCGTTGTTTTAAGCCCCCCGCAATAATCAGCTGCTTCTACGAGAAGCAGCGCGATCATTGTGAGAAAAACAGTTGCCCAGCCTCCCTGAACTTCCTGCAAGCGTACTTCCTGTACGCTTGCAGGTTGCATAAACAAAAACTTACTGTGACCATCTTGTGGCCAAATAGTAAAACTACACCCTAAAGCATTCTTCATATACAAATACATTAGTTATACATTAAAAATTAACTCATTACCTCCCACACTCCCCAATTTATTTTTTTTTGTAATTATAAAAACAAAACTTTTTTTTTATTATTCTGAACTTTTTAAATATTTATGTCAAGAGGGAATAACACTGTTACTTTATAAACTATGGGCTTGTAATTAGGGATGGACGCAGAACTGAAAAAAATGCACCTTTATTTCCAAATAAAATATTGGCGCCAAACATTGTGATAGGGACATAATTTAAATGGTTTTATAACTGGGACAAATGGGCAAATAAATTTAATGGGTTATAATTACAGTAGCATGCATTATTTAAAAACTATAAAGGCCCAAAACTGAAAAATAATACATTTTTTCCCACATTTTTCCTATTTTTCCATTAAAACACATTTAGAATAAAATAATTATTGGCATAATGTCCCACCTAAAGAAAGCCTAGTTGGTTGCGGAAAAAACAAGATATGGTTCATTTCATTGTGATAAGTAATGATAAAGTTATAGACGAATTAATGGAAGGAGCGCTGAAAGGTAAAAATTGCTCTGGTGCTCAAGGGGTAAAACCCCTCAGTGGTGAAGTGGTTAAAGATCCTGGTCCTTACTCAATTCACTTTTTCTCCAACATTTTTTCCTAGGAGATCATTTTTCATCTTCTGTCTACAATAACTTTCCAGCACAGGTGAAAAAGCATTGTCAAAATTATTCTGAGTATTTTCTTGCTTACTGAGATTTTTCTGAGTATTTTACTTACCTAAGAAGAGGGCAGCATCTGGAGCCTATAGAAAATAACCAGAAAAATCTCATTAAGCAAGAATAATTTTTACTGTACTTTTTCACCTGTGTTGAAAAGTTATTGTTTTTAAATGACTGGCATGTCGTTCCGATCCTCATCGACTTCCGCGATTCTGTAAATGATCGTTTACTTGATTGCTCGTTTCTGAAACCACAAACAGCACTTGCAGATTTGGTCAGATGGATCTGGGAATGATTGTTTGTCGGCGGAGATCCCCGATTCTTCTGGCTGTGATCTGCCCCTGGGTACTTACCGTAACTTTACCGGTAGTTTTTGTTGTGCAAATATTCTTGTTATTGCCTATTGTTAGAGGCCACCACATCTCCGTTTCATCATCCTACTCTTACTACCTGTGTGGTAGTCTAAAGGTGGCCATACATCAGGTGACTTGGCGGTCGATCGACCACCCGATTCGATTATTATAATCGAACTGGATGAAAATCACTTCCTTTCTGAGTCAGGACTGAGTCAGCCACTTACATACCTGATATTTAACTCTTTCAGGCAGAGAAAAAAAAGAACACAGCATAGAGTTTTGTGTGCTTGGCACTGTACATACACATCTATCTCATCATGTCACATGTCACTTCGGGTATCCTTTAAGTTTAGCATTGCCAATTAACAATGTATTTTTAAATGTATTCATATAAGCATGATAAGTTTAGGAGGCTGACTCACTAGGTCTTAATTATTTAGAAAGTGGTTTTTCACATTATAACAACAATGTGTTAATGAAGAGATGGGAGGGGACTGAACTATTTTACTTCTCCTTCGGGTTACATGGAACATTATGAAGGCGGCCACTATATTTATGGTTCATCCACATCCTTTTTACTGATTCATAAATGGCCACACACTATTCATTCATCCATCCGCATACTTTCTTAAGAAGCTTCATTTTAACTGACTTCTAGTGATGATTGTAATGTGCTAATTACAATTTTACAAAATTCTGCATAATTTTTGTAATTACAATCGGAATGGAAAAAGCATACTTACGAAAAAATTACGCAAAATTTTGCATAATTACAACCATACAAGAATTTTCCATAATTACTAAATGCTTTCGTAGTTACGATTGTTTTTGCGATGAAATTTTCATAATTAGAAATATTTTCGTAATTATGAGTATTTACGAGTCAAATTTTCTTTAAAACCCAAATTTACGATTTCACGCTACAATTTCCTGTCATTTTCTTGTTTTACACGAAATTCCGAAATTACAAGTAGCACGAAATGAAAACATGAAATTACGACTTGACCCAAAATTACGACACAATTTATTATGAAAATAGGAATTTTCTGATAATTACAAATGACAATTTCAGGACGTAATTGCAAAAACGTGAAATTTTGACTCATCACTACAGATTCCCATATGCACCGACACCAAAAATGGTTCTTCAGTCAAACTTATTTTTATATATAGATAAAGTAGAGAAAGGATAGAATGTCTGCCATGTGTGGGCCAGGTACCCAAAATTGCTCTGACTCCTCTACTCCTTGACTCTGACTCCTTAGTCTAATTTTTACAAAGGTTACGGATTTGGTTCAAAAATCATCCGACTCCTCAGTTTATTGAAACCACTGACTCCGACTCTTGGTACCCAAAATTGCTCTGACTCCGAGACTCCATCTCCACAGCCCTGGTGATCAGTTTGTCTTTGTCTCAAGGTCTAGCTTGGGTTTATACACAGCGCCTCCTGGAACCTGACTAAATCTAAGGCTAATTTTTGCCAGTGTTTTTTTTTTTTACTAATAGGTGACACAAAAGGCAATCCCAAAACATTTTGGTACATTCATTGACACGCACCCCCCCCCCCTCCCCCAAATGATGATTCTAAAATATGACAATAACATTAGGGACAGTTCGGAGCTGAGCATGCATGTTAATACTGCTGATCTTTCAGGTACAAAATCAGTAGTAATTGGATCACGCTTTACACATCTGACTATAATCTAAAGTGAGCCTGTGGCATTATCAATCATCATGTACTGTGGAGGTCAATGTCAATGATCGTAATATGAAACATTTGAATATCAGTCTTGTAGGGTGAAAGAATCACAGAAACACAGGGAGCTCTCACTCGGCCTTGTTGGTGGATGGTGATGGCTACTCCAAAAATTGGATCCTACAATAAATCATAAAGCTACGTACACACATACGATAACGATCGTTAGTTGTGAACGACGATAATTGATGAAAGAACGACTTAAGCAAAAGTAGCTTTTAAAAGTGTGTACCGATCTGATTGTTTGTTAACGAACCATCTGGAACAACGTCACAGTAGAATACAGGAGAATGCGTGTTTTCTGCGATGGATGTGATGCCAACGAACGTTTGGGTCACGTCTAGCCATTATTATATCTTCTGTACAGTGAAGATGTCACATACTGTTCCTGGAAGTGACATCATAGGAAGTTCCGCTCGCACATAATGAACGGTTCGAAAACGTACATTACACTACAAAACTAACGAGAACTCATACTGTAGGTAGAGTATTTAGATAATACAGCGTTGAAAATACATAAAAAAAACACTCTGTCCTGTTTTAGTGTCCATTGAAATTACAATTATGGTATAATCATGGAGCAATTAACGGGTCACAGGATTCATTCACAGAACGAACGTTACATAATGAAAACCACGTGTTGTGCTTGCGCATTAAAATGAAAACTTTTATGGCGATATAACGAAATGCGCATGTCAAGCCTAGTACGAACTACCATTTTCTAACCATGTACTCGTTTTGCAAACGATTGTAATTTAAAAAAATCCGCCAAAGTAGATTTTTCGTTTTTAATGATCTAGCTTGTCCATCGTTTGGCTTAATGATCGTTGGAGTTTTTTTTTAAACGATCGTCGTTTGAAATGATCTGGGAACGATCGTTTCGAACGACTATAGTCGCATGTGTGTACGCACCTTAAGACATAACCCTCCAACAGGGGCAACTAAATACCAGTAAACAGATTACCGGTGGCGACAATAACATGATAAAAAAGTGTTGGCCTACCTTCAGAGAGTTGACTCATGTCTACACCAAAATAAACTGTATTCAGTGCCTGGTAAGTCACCTCTCTGAATGTAGGCCAAAACTTACCTTCAATTTTAATTGATTTCTAATATTTTTTTATCATTCTATGGGTGCCTTATGTGATCTATTTACCAGAACGCTTGGATAGGTCCTCAGACTTTATAAATAGTGACTTTGCAACTGACATGCCTTTAGCGTATGCTATCTATAATCCACATCTTGCAATCTACAATTCTCTGAATCAAGTTCCTGAAATGATTTGAAAGTTTCAGTAATGTATGAATCTTTACTGTAAGTACAAACTAAAATTCAGACTTATCCAGTTACTTACTTCACCAAATAGACAGCGCCCAGAACCAAACTACTGACTATGGATGCAAAAACACATGTAAAGGCAATGCTAGCTCACCAATCAGCACCTGCAATTAATCTGGTCTGCAGTGGACAACCAGTCAGTAAATTAAAAGACACAGTCTGGATCTGCAGTAATGACCTATGCAAGGGCTGAACAGACTTCACTATCTCCACTATGCTAGAAGGAGACCTTCAGTTTCACATTGTAATGTGGTAGCAGGGGCAGCTGTCCTACCACTAATGTGACCTAAGATTCTCTATAAAATGATAAAAGCTTCAATACACAGTTGAGCAATATTGGATGAAAAGGGGGGGGGGGGGGTGCAAACCGCTTGCTACACCTCAGGGGGTAGAATGGGCAGCTCTCCTAGTGCCCTCACCATCAGAGAAATCACCTACCACTACTACCCAAATCAAATTCAAGAGCACACATGGAAAGGCAATGCTAGCTCACCAAGCAGCACCTGTAATTAATCTGGTCTGCAGAGCACAGCCAGTCAGTCAATTAAAAGACACAGGGCCATATCCTATTGCAGAACACAGCGAGTTTTTAAATTAGGCGATGAGAGAATCGCCTAATCCTATTCCATGTATCACACAACCCCCCCCCCCCCTCCCCCCCTGCCGGGAGTTCTTTACACTCCATCCAAGTGCATTTTGAATGCTGCCGGGAATCTATGGAAAGAGCAGGTCTAAACCAGCTAACTCACATCGTCGCCACTGCATCTGGGGGTCTCCTTTAATAAGGAGAGCCCTAGAGCTCCCCGTCAGGTTGTCGCACATCGCCGAAGCCCCCTGTAGCTGCACCAGTAACCTCTGATTAATTTACCTACCAACGCCAAACACCTGCCGCCTCTCCCCATGAGTCTCGGCGTTGGAATTACAGTGTATCTCTCACTGTAATTACTTGTTTTCGGAGCCCCAGCAAAACATATTTGAAGCTCCTGCTGGGGCTCCCCATTAGTCCACTGTCTGAGCCAATGAAAATAGTCCAGACAGTGGAAGAATGCTATGCCGCATAGGCCCAGTACACCTCAACTCACGGAATTAACGGGGCAGCTAGTGGAAGGATCTTCCGCTAGCTGCTCCGTTCACTCCGTGAGTTGAGGTGTACTGGGCCTATGCGGCATAGCATTCTTCCACTGTCTGGAGTCTGGACTATTTTCATTGGCTCAGACAGTGGACCAATGGGAATCCTGGATCAGGCAACCCGGGAGGACCTGTTGTTGGAAAAGGATAGAGAAACAAATTCCTACAATTTAGCTTTTTGAAAAGCAGCCACTTGTGTCCCCTCTCGTTCAAAATTCCAGTGATATTGTAAGCTACTACCTTGGCCAGGCATGAACATCATGTAGGTAGCCAAATCCTCAGATCTTACCATAAAGAGCAGGAGCATTCATGAATGACTCTCTCTGTCTGTGCAGAAAATGCTTTCCACCTGTACTTTGTTGAATTCATTTATTTTGTGTGTGGGAAGACTGCTGTTATTGGATAGCAATACACTGGCATGCAGAACTGTATCAAATAAAATACATAAGCTTTTTTTTTTCCCAGCTGCCAAAAACAACTGTTTAAAACGAGAAACAAAACAGAAGTAATAAAGCATATTTATCACACTCCATTACCGAGCTAAAAAAGCGTAATGCTGGGATAGCATTACTGCAACGAATACCATAATTAACTGACTGGCTTGCTTGCTGCTGGCATAGAAGGAGCATTTTTTTTTTTTAAAGTTTTGTTCTATTTATTACTGAGCTGTACAAACAGGCTCCGAAAGAAGGGGAAACAGAAAATAGGATTTACATGAGCTTAAAAAGACCATCATGTTCTGCTTTCCTGAAAGTAACAAAAAGAACAATAACATGTGAATGCTGAGGGAACGCCAGCAAGATGACAAAACAACCTGTCCCTTTGTTACCAATAGGAACTGTTTCCAAAATCACTCTACCTCCCCTTCTCTCACCCCCAGCATATGGCAGGGTATATGAGATGAAAAAAAAAGAAAAACAATTGTGACAATGGGCTTTGTGGGCAGTAAAAAATATAAATCCGGCCCAGACCACCGACCTGCCTGGGCATCCTACAATACAAATCTAACTTCCAGTTTGCTGTGAGGACAATCGTGGCATAAAGTATAGAGCTGGTGCTCTTCATTTCCTTCTGTTACTACAGATCTCAGTGCACTGCCTTCCCATCCAGAGGAGAACACCACTGCAGTCTCCACATTCAGGTATTGCCTCTGATGCTTTAGGGTGCTCAATGGAGACTTCACAATTTGAGCTAAATCCTGTACACATGCTAGATAGATGTTGCCCAACAGGGATTGGGACTTAATACCTCGGCCGACATTGCTGGACCGAAACTGTAAAGACACATACAGTAGTTGTCCTGCAGGCCAGTGCCACATTCTGCTGCAATGCAGGGGGATGGAGGGCTAACAAACCAGCGCAGATGTGATATCACACGGCAGGCAGGGCAGGTGGTGAGAACGAATATATTAGCCATCACTCGGCCGAATTAATCTGCCTGGCGGATCTCTGGCAGGGCGGTGGTCAGGAGCTGCTCTACACACTCCGGATTATCAGCAAAGGTAGTCCTTCTCAGGCGACAAATCTAGCGTGTGTAGCCAGGGCCGGCCCTAGACTTTTTGCCGCCTGAGGCAAATTGTTAAAAAAATTGTCACCGCCCTCCCCCCCCGGGGGGGGGGGCCGCCGAGCTGGAGGGGTAGCTGGCAGGACGGGGGTATTGGGCCAGCGGCGGGGAGGGGGGTCGGACCCCCCCCTCCCTCACCTGGGTCCCCCGTCCTCCGCTCCCCTCCAGCCTAAATAGAAGCAGCCGTATGTGTAAGAGGCACGGGCGGGGAGGACACTCACCTCTTCCCAGCGTGCGTTCCACTGACGTCACTTCCTGCAGCATTGCAGGAAGTGATGTCAGTGGAGCGCACGCTGGAGCGAGGAGGAGGTAAGTGTCTCCCCGCCCGTGCCTCTTACACATACGGCTGCTTCTATTTAGGCTGGAGGGGAGCGGAGGACGGGGGACCCAGGTGAGGGAGGGGGGGTCCGACCCCCCTCCCCGCCGCTGGCCCAATACCCCCGTCCTGCCAGCTACCCCTCCAGCTCGGCGGGCCGGCTCCCCGCACCCACGGACGGGCGGGTGCCGCCCTTGGAAATTTGCCGCCTGAGGCAAAAGTTTCACCCCGCCTCATGAGCGGGCCGGCCCTGTGTGTAGCGGGCTTTAGACTGTGTGGGGCTTTAGACTGTGTTTTATTTAATAATATAGAATTATATTAAATATATTATTATATTATTAATTATATTATTATTATTCTCCAAACCTAGGTTTTTAACATTTAAAAAAAAAAAATCATAGTTTTTTCTGTTAAAAAAATGGACTCCAGGAAAATCCTATTTAGGATTTATTTTTTGGAAACAGCTGTATATCTCAACAGCTTATGTTCACTTCAGGTTCACTTTAACCCCTTCGCAACTGAGGGGTTTTACCCCTGAAACACCAGAGCAATTTTCACCTTTCAGTGCTCCTTCCATTCATTCGTCTATAACTTTATCATTACTTATCACAATGAAATGAACTAGAATTATTTTATTCTAAATGTGTTTTAATGGGAAAATAGGAAAAAATGCGGAAAAATACATTATTTTTCAGTTTTAGGCCATTATAGTTTTTAAATAATGCATGCTACTGTAATTGAAACCCATGAAATTTATTTGCCCATTTGTCCCGGTTATAAAACTGTTTAAACTATGTCCCTATCACAATGTTTGGCGCCAACAATATGTGTGGGAGGTAATGAGTTAATTTATAGTGTAAAACTAATGTATTTGTATATGAAAAATGCTTTAGGGTGTAGTTTTACTATTTGGCCACAAGATGGCCACAGAAACTATTTGCTCATGCGGCCTGCAAGCGTAGGAAGTACGCTTGCAGGAAGTTTTATGAGGCTGGGAAACTTTTTTTTCCCACAATAATTGTGCTGCTTCTCATAGAAGCAGCCGATCATTGCGGGGGGCTTAGATCAACGAATGGGAACGGTTTTTCCCGTACATTGATCTCCGGGCGAGCGGGCGGCGGCGTGCACGAGCGCACACGAGTGAGCGAGGACAGCGGCGGGAGGTGCGGATATCTCCGTCCCTGGTGTTGACAAGGTGGAAAAAGGGATGGAGATATCCGTACCTGTGGGGGTAAAGTGGTTAAAGTGGACCTGAACTCAGAATTCCCTTTCTGCTCTAAAAGATAAGCAACAGCATAATAACCTTTAAAGAAAAACATTATTTGTTAGGGCTGGTTCACACTGCAAGCATGTTTTAAGTGCTAGTGATTTGAAAAGCTCTTGCTAATGCAATGCTATGGGGGATTTTATAAAATCACATTGCTCAGTTGGGATCACACCTATAGCATTACATTAGCAAGAGCTTTTCAAATCACACGCACTTAGAAAAAACTCTTGCAGTGTGAGCCAGCCCTTACAGTTGATACAAATCCTGCAATAAATGTGCAGTGTGTCTACTTCCTGCTTTCATGAAGGCAGCCTTAGGGTTAACCCCCTGTATTAACAAATTAGCTGCTCTGTTGAGGTAGCAAGCTGACACAGCTGAGAGATCAAATTACACTAGTGATTAGTCATGCAAGAGGGGGAATTAGACTGGTTAAACTCTCTAAATACGTACAGGGCGCATGTCTCTTTGTTTTCCTTCTTTCCTGTGCAAAAGTTCGGGTCCACTTTGAAAGTTTATAAAGCTTACTTCAATCGAAATATTTTTTGGAAAGCAGAGCAACCATAGCAATAAAATATAACATTCTACTTTTACCATCTAACAGCAGCTTCTTCAGTATTCATTACAAGAGTATATATTTCCAATATGCTTCCAAAGTGAACTGAATAAAAAAAAAATCATCCAATAAGAAATTGCTTATTTAGCTTACCTATCCTCTCCTGTTCTTTTTAGTGTTCACAGTCAGATTTAGAAGAAATGTGACATGAAAAAAAAGAAAATAATATTTCTGCTGATTTCCATCTTTACTGTTTCTCTGTGATGCCAAAAGTGACATCATTTTTGCCCTTTTCTCTTTTTTTTCAACCCAGCTTAGTGTTATATTTCCCTCCCTATTGCCACAGCAAACATCACCTAGACCAGGGATACCCAACCTGTGGTCCGCGGCCCACTGGTGGTCCGCAGGACGCTTTCAGTTGGGCCGCGGGACTGTCCTCTTGCCCCCGCCCCGCCCCCTCTGCAGCCGCCGCTGCTGTTATCTCTGGCGGCCGCTTGGTATCTTACATTCCCCTTCTCTCGCTCTTGTCAGCGTGTGAGTCACAGCAGCGCGCCCTGCAGCTGCTGTGACAGAGAGGGAGAAAGCAGGACAGAAAGAGCGGCTTCCTGTAGCGGCGCGCCATTACTATGGGAACCGCTCTCTCTTTCCTGCTTCCTCCCTCTCCATCACAGCAGCAGCGGGGCGCGCTCCGGCGAGAGAGAGAGGGGAATGTAAGACACCGCCGGCCAAGCTAACTGCAGCAGCGGCGGCCGGGGGGGGGGGGGGGGGGAAGTGGGGGCTGCTATACTTGGGCACTATACTGGGGCTCTTATACTGGGGCACTATACTAGCTATACTTGGGTACTATACTGGGGCGCTATACTGGGCACTATACTGGCTGTACTGGGGCACTACTAGCTATATTGGGGCACTATACTGGCTATACTGGGCACTATACTGGCTGTACTGGGGCACTACTAGCTATACTGGGGCACTATACTGGCAATACTGGGCACTATACTGGCTGTACTTGGGCACTATACTAGCTATACTGAGGCACTATACTGGCTATACTGGGGCACTATACTGGCTGTACTGGGGCACTATACTTGCTATACTGGGGCACTATACTTGCTATACTGGGGCACTATACTGGCTATACTGGGCACTATACTGGCTGTACTGGGGCACTACTAGCTATACTGGGGCACTATACTAGCTATACTGGGCACTATACTAGCTGTACTGGGGCACTACTAGCTATACTTATACTAGCTATACTGGGGCACTATACTAGCTATACTGGGGCACTACACTAGCTAAACTGGGCACTATACTAGCTATACTGGGGCATAATAACTATACTGGGGCACTATACTACCTATACTGGGGCATACTAGCTATACTGGGCACTTTACTAGCTATACTGGGGCACTACCTACCAACACTGGGCACTATACTAGCTATACTGGGGCACTACCTACCTATACTGGGCACTATACTAGCTATACTGGGGTAACTGTACTAGCCATACTGGGGCAACTATGCTAGCTATGCCCCCCCGGTAACCCACTGTGCACGATGCTGTCCACTAGGACGCTACACCCCCCGCAGGCCCCGGAGAAAAATTTGGTCAGAAAGTGGTCCCCGGGCCGGAAAAGGTTGGGGACCCCTGACCTAGACAACAGATTTACATTACTGTGTAAACTCTTCAAAGGGAGTGAGGATTCAGTTACCTTTTGGTCATATTGTACTTATCTTATCTGAAATAAGACGTTTTCTGTTATTTGCATGCTGAAATAAGCTTGTTACTTACTGCAGCTTTAGAAGAAAAAAAAAAAAACTTCCCACAATCCTGCTGGCACTGCACAGTTTCCTGCAGTCAGGCTCGGTTCCCACTTGCACCGGATCACGTGCGGCCAGTGAGAGTGAACACTATAGTGTCTGCGCCAATGGTCCGCTGTGGTCCGGCTGGAGCCCATGGCAGATGTGTTACCCTCATAGACTATAAAGAAAAAAACCGAGAGCCCAATATAGTGTAGTAAGTATTGGAACAGGAAGGGAATAATGAAAAGTAAGTATTATACTTACAAACCGGGTTTGCCTCTAAGGCAACCACTGTAAAGGCAGGTGGGGAGATTAGGCCTGTCCCCACTCAGGACTAAGATGTTGTTCTCTGTGGATAAGTTCACAGACACTTGCTGCGCTTACTTAGTCCTATTCTCATCAGAGATAAGACCCCTAAAATGGAGATACAATAGAGAAAGCGCACATAGTGCTCAGCACTGTTTGGAACACATTAATTACATCCACCACGTGTAGCACTCCACAGGGACGTGCCTTCACCAATAGGGATAGAGACAGCGTTCCCCCCTCGTGAATCCACTCACCAGCTGGCTGCTTGTTAATTTGCACGTAGTGTATAAATAGTGATCCACGCTCCTCAGTCTCCACTCAGGACTTCTTTATTAAAAGCAATAAAAGGGCATTCCACAAGGATTAGGACATCTATACAACCTTCGGCCGCGGATACCAGGTGCTCCGTCCTTCCTGGTTTGCCTTACTTCCGGATTGTCAGCGTGGTGCCCGGCGGAGCAGTCCTGAGAAGTCCTGAATGGAGACTGAGGAGCGTGGATCACTATTTATACACTACGTGCAAATTAACAAGCAGCCAGCTGGTGAGTGGATTCACGAGGGGGGAACGCTGTCTCTATCCCTATTGGTGAAGGCACGTCCCTGTGGAGTGCTACACGTGGTGGATGTAATTAATGTGTTCCAAACAGTGCTGAGCACTATGTGCGCTTTCTCTATTGTGTCTCCATTTTAGGGGTCTTATCTCTGATGAGAATAGGACTAAGTAAGCGCAGCAAGTGTCTGTGAACTTGTGTATTGATTGGAGTGAGGTGACTCTTAAAACAGGCTGCGATCCCCTATAAAGGACTTATATATTTTATATTGGTGGGTGCTTTTCTACGGAGCGCAGTTTATACAAACAAAGTTCTCTGTGGATAGAGGAAAAAGAGGGTGTAACACCCTTCCACCATGGGTGGATATCTTAATTTGCAAAGATATACAGAGGCGCCACAAGGATAAAATGTGCTAAAATCGTTTAAAACATTCAGGAGGCGGTGGTGGACCAGCAATTACAAAACAGACACGACACTATCGATTGAGGTAGTCACAATTTATTCACAAATGTATATTATGCAAACTGCGCCCACTGCATTCAACCTACAACTTTTATGAATTTTAGAGTGTTCGCTATGAAAAAGTCCACAGTCATGCGTATATATATATTAGTATGACAGCGCTCCTCTTCTTATATCCTTGCACCTGAAAAATAAAACACAGCTCCACATAGTGCATTACTGCTGGATTTTAAACATCTGTTTAAAACACCCCTAAAGTGCCAAATAAGTGCTCGTTTGTGCTCCACTTCTAGTGCACACTTGTCACCAATCTCCTAGCAAAATGCAGGCTCACCAGATGTACACCACCTCAAAGCCAGGTGGGTCTAGCGCATAAGATAATCCACAACGATCTGATGTATTCAAGTATCAAAAACTGTTTAATCCGGATTCCTCAATAAAAACATAAACAAGACATAGCATAAAATCTTTTAAAAGATCAATTTCCCTGCGCTGAATGCGCACTCACGTCATCCACAGATGATTCTAGGCATATCAGGCTCCATGCCCAGTGATGTACCTTTTCATACGGTCACGGCGTCCCGCTCTCCGCAATGGCGCATCTGTTTCAAACTCTCTTTAGTCCGGGCGATGTTTGTCCTGCTTCCTGCGACGTCAGGCACTCCCTGCTCCGCCTTACGCGTTTCGTCCCTTGGCACTCATCAGAGGCTGACGTCACATTTAAAAGAGCAGTGCTCCAAGATGTAGAGAAACTGGACAGCGAGAGATACTATCAGGAGCCGGGAGCTAGGCTGGCACAGATCTCCCTGGCATTGGCACAGATCCTCTAGATACAGCACACTGAGTAATGATAGTTCCAGAGTGGTCGGGACATGAAACAAGGTGTCGATATGGCAGACCTCCCCCAGGGCTCTTCCTGTGTACATTTTTGTCCTGTGTGTTCCTGTGTGTCCACAATTTATTCACATACTCCTAGAAACAACTGGCAACGCGTTTCGTGGGTATATTTCAGCTTCTTCAGGCAATAAGAAATAGGAGTACACACAGTACAGTCTCAAGGTCACGATAAACGCCTCTGCTTATCGTGGCGCTTATCGTGACCTTGAGACTGTACTGTGTGTACTCCTATTTGTTATTGCCTGAAGAAGCAGGAATATACCCACGAAACACGTTGCCAGTTGTTTCTAGGATTATGTGAATAAATTGTGACTACCTCACTCGACAGTGTTGTGTCTGTTTTGGAGTGGCTGGTCCACCACCGCCTCCTGAACGTTTTAAACGATTTTAGCATACTTTATCCTTGTGGCGCCTCTGTATACCCTCATAGACTATATGGGGAATGCATCTGCTCTTCCAAGCTTATTGTAGACTGCGCAGAAGTGCGGCCTGCTTACCGCAACGGATCCAATGGATCCTTTGCAAGCTGACAAGTGTGCCGCTAGGAGCCGTTCGCTGTCAGTTTTGCAATGAGTGGAGAATGGATGAAAAATGTCCGTTCTCAGCTCAAGTATTAACACAGCCTTAGGTAAAGGCAATCAGACAAGGTAAAAAGAAAAAAATGGGGGGCATATAGTGACCCAGAAAAAAAGAGGGTTACATATACTTTTGGGGCTATAATGATTTTTTGGTTCTTTTTTATTTTTGTGTGTTACAATCCCCTTTAACACAGCAGTGAGCACCTACCTACACTAGAACATTATGCTAACATTGTAAATTCAACAGAAAAACAAACATGTGCAAGCTGTGAGGCTCAATATTTCCTTACAAGGGTTATTTATTAAATAAAATACATATCGTTCTTTGTCTAACAAGAGGCACAAGACAAGGCTAACATTAATACAAGGTTAAAAAGACCTAACCTCATGTCAGTTTGCATTAATTGTTAAATACACCCACGAATGTACTAATGTTTCTGTATCTGAGTGGTTTTACTCTCTCCAAGACTTGGAAAATGAAATGTGATTAATGACTAAATAAAATAAACATAGAAGAGCTCTTGCAGCAATTTTTCAGCTCCCATTAGGTTAATAAATCTCAAAAACATCTTGGCTAATGTGATCATTTTGCTGTGTTGTTGTAAGATGGTGTTTTTGCCACACATTTGAACCCAAGACAAGGAGCCAGGAATGACAAAGACGTATGAAGAGACACAAACAACATCTGAGATACCTGTACAGTAGCCCAGGCCCCACCTTCCCTCTCTGCAGCTCTCTGCTTGCAGCAGACCAGACAGGTGTGGGTGACACAGTGAGACAGACGGTGAATCAGCAAGGTTCAGACGGGGCTTTCACACACCGCAATTAGGCTGCCTGAGAAATAAGTTACAATTACTGAAGCCCTGCCCAGCGTGTTCCGTGTGCTACATAGCATAGCACTCAGCTTGTATGTCATCAGGGCAAGCACCTGACGTTACCTTCAGTTACAGCATGATGCCCAACTGTAATACAGCAAAGTCCCGTTAACCGGAACTCAGGCAACCGAAAGTCTCAACTAACTGGCATGCCTGAGGGGACATTTTAGGGGGGGGTTGTTTTCCATAAAATACTCACCGAACCACCAGCAACGACCTGTAGCTCCTAGAGGCTTTCCCAGTCCGTGCACAGCTCCCGGCGTGTCCCTTGACGTGACGCGAGTCAAATGACGCGTTGGGGGCCATACACAGAAGATGCCGGAAAGGTGCCAAGAGCTACAGGACGTCACTGGAGGCTCATTGAGTGTTTTACCCTGCACGGGGTGGAGGTTTGTGCTTTTTCAGTCAGTTGCTCAAGCAACCTGCAAGCACAAGTATCAGGGATCAGGCGATCCCCACCAGTGCCGGATACTAGGGACTTTGCTGTACATAAAGAGCTAAGCACTCTTGCCTGGCAGCGTAAGAAACATTCCATTTTGATTGGCCTGTCACTGGCCAAGTTTACCACTTCCATGTAGTTTACAAGCTTACCTACGCAATCTGTTTATATCATTCATGGAAATGGTAAAATTGTCCAATAATTTGAGACATGTGTGGGGGTATCTGGCCAATTCTATGAGGGGACACAGGCTATGGAGGAGTTGTGCAGCCCTTTCTATTGCTACCCAACACAATAGTGTAGATGGGTTTGTCCACACAATGCAGGGGGGCCCATGATGCACTGCACCTCTATTGCTGGCTGTTGCGGTGCTGACCCCAGTCATTTATACTGAACAGGATCAGTCTGCCGAGAGTACAGAAATGCATGGATGCAGTGCTGCACTGCGCATAACTGGAGACAAGAGATAGCACCGTCTATGCACATCATGTCCTTGCAGATTGCTCTAACCATTGCTGAGTCTGCAACACAAAAGGATAGACAGACCCAAATGTTGTGAGGGAAACACAGGCAAATTATGTAGGGGAAGAGCTGGCTAATTTTTATGGGTAAATGCAATTTCTGGGGGAAATGCTGGCAAGATTTATAAGGGGGGGGGGGGGGGCTGAGGGGGACATAACAGGTCTGCCTACTAGTAGGCCCAACTTAAGATATCATAGCTAGTCCAAATTTAAGAACAAACACACATATATTAGGTAATACACCAATCCACCCACACCCCCAGTGCCTCGTAATATGTTGGCGCTTTATAAATACAATAAATAAATAATTAATAAACATAGAGCGTAATTAATATGGCCTAATTAGCTATATTACAAAGTACAGTATTGCACTGTATATGAATACACTATATAGCAATTGTGCCACATCTCTTTTGGCCAAATCCAAATATACAAATGCCAACTTTGGGCTGGTTGACACGGACGGTTGCCAGGCAGTAAACGACAGACGTGTTACTCGTAGTTTAAGCACTGCCCATTTATATGAATGGTCAGCGCCGGCACCGTCATTTACTGTTTCAATGACAATTTTTTTCCCGTAGTTTGAGGTAATTTACAGCTTGCAGAAAAGCAGTTAAGTTAGTGAAAACCGTATGAAAACGCTTAGTAGTTTCAGACATAAAGGATTGTGAAATAACATGTTTTATTTTCCTATGACAATCCATCTTGAACACTATTATGAAGGGGTGAGGAAAAGTTTCTGGTTTTGCCCAAAAAGAAGAGAGCCAGAGTTATAAATAACACATTTATTCAACATATTCCCCCTGAGACTGATGCACTTGGTACAGCATAGTTGCTGGTCACATGATCACAGACAATTCAGCGCATCGCTCATGTCTGCTGTTGGGTGTCTGCAGATGTCCGGAGCAGCAGCATATTATTCATCAAATCAATACCAATGCAGTCCAATGTCCAGAAAAATATGGGCAGCAGGACTTTTCTGCAATGGACAAAAGTGCAATTGATCGGTGTAAACTAGCACAAAGAAAATCACTCCAGTCTTAAGCTCCGTACACACGCTTGCTGATAACCACCAGCTCAGCCGATAATGTGACATGTGAATAGTAGCCTCTGACTGCTGCCCTGCAAGCGATCCACCAAGCGGATCAAATTAGCCAAAAGACAGTCGATTCCTTTGTGCCGCTGCTTGCCCCGCCTGCCGCGTAACATCCCGTCTGGGCCACTCCGTCAAGCTGTTTTACTGTTTTTGCTTTCAGACACTGTTCTTAGTGATCTGCAGAAGCGGACTGAGTTCCATGAAACGCGTTATCTTACTAGTGTCTGATATCTATTAAAAACGTTTTTCCTCTACAGGCTTAGTCCTTTAAGGTAAGAGATAAGAGCCAAATTGCCGGATCAATTACTTTTGGGGTATCTCCTCCTTCACCTTCAGCTACCAACAGTTCCCATTACATGGGGGTTGTATGATTTTTTGTTTCAGTCCCCCCCAAAAATGTTTTTGGGGTAGTGCGACCTAAACATGAAGGACAGACAAACCCCAGTGAGGACGAGACTTCCTCACTGGCTTGCACACTGTGGTTACTAGTATTGCAACTTTCCAATGTGAGTATATTTCTGCATAACAATTTACATGCTCCTTGCCAAATATAATACACTATAAGGGCTCCCACTCTCTCCCTTTGTGTTTTTGTCTTCTGGAAGATCTGAGAATCCCAGAAGACCACAGCTATACGATTTCTGTTGAAACTACTGTGTAGAGGATCTACACCTAACTGGAGGTACGGCTGCACAATTTGCAGCCTTACCACCTCAACAGCACTGGCTGCTGTCGCTAACAGGACTCAACACTACTGCCTTTCCTCTTTCAGAAGTGCAGCCCTGCTCCCTCCCATCCCATACTGCCTATGCACAGGGAGTCCGCTTTTCCCACATAAAGCGCCTGTAGGCACAAGCCTGCAGTGCCTTATGCTACATCTGGGAATGCGCCCTACACTGGGTTACTATAATACATTTTTTGTAAATTACATTTCAGCTTGGCCAAACCTCTCCACCTCCCGAATCTTGATATTGGTGTTTAAATGTGACCCACGGCTTCACTAAATAATAAGGGAACTCAAGAACAAAACTTACACTACTTTCACTTCTGCAATTTATATTTTTGGAACTGCTAATCATTTTGGCATGACATTGCCATTGCGAGTAACATATGATCATCATATGTTCAGTTTCTTTTGTAAAAATGTAAAGGAAGAGGGCATGTATACTGCAAAATGCACTCATGGATTTTCCACCGAGAGCCAGGATCTGCCACGGTCACAATCTTCCCATTCAGGTAACTCAGGAATAATGTTCCCCCTGCTTCCCCCTCACCCACTGATTATTAAACAGATCAGTGACACACAGAAAAGGATTACAATGAAATAGGAATGTAGGCAAGATAGCAGTTTTGGCCTACCACTGATGATCACCTGGCTTTTTTTTTGTAAGATTTGGTGGGAGCTAGCACACACCAAGCCCCTACACTCTCTCCAGGCCCTAGGCAACTGCCTAGGTTCTGGCTTTGGTGACACACTCTCCTAACTTGCTGATTATCTTCACCAAGGAGTGCTATTAAATCAATGTGTTTTTGAAAGCATTTAAATAGAGAATTTGCATTAATCAGCAATGTATATTTTTTGTGTATTGCACATCTAGGGTGTTTGCAGGATTTAATAAAATGACTTGCTTGGCTGGCTCCTGTAATTCAATTTTCTGATCAGACGACAGCACAGAAAGCAGTCCCGACCACTGGGGTAGTCAGGAAGGAGATGGACGGGGGTACAAGCTGATCCTTCCCTGTCAGCACAGATCACCTGACTCCTTCCTTCTGATAGAACTTTGTGGCCAGTACAGCAGCTACAGCCCAGTCTCATGCTGGATAC